>NC_056746.1:1526390646-1526448146 GCF_019279795.1 Protopterus annectens | reverse complement strand
TCTTAGTTATCCATGAAAGGTGAAAAGAGTGTTTTCTAGGGCGTTTGTCCATTTCATAGGTTGGTACTAGGCTATCGGCCCCTAGGGCCTATACAAACCTAGCCACAACAATTCCCAGGATATATCTTCCCACAATATTTACTTCCCTGGACCCCTGTCTAGCAGGGTGACTGACATGATCCCCAAGGTGAATTCCTATCTCCCATGCAATCGTTAAGGTTCCTTTTGAAGAGGGCCAAGGAGGCGCTCTGCTTGACATGTATGGGAAGTCTATTCCAGAGTATGGGGAGTCTCTGGGTCAGGAACCACTAAACTGAGCTGGTATTCTCATGTTAGTAATCAGACAGTATAGCTTTAACTGCAGATGTCTCTTCAAGAATCTGTTCTGCAAATATAAACCACTTCACCTGTTGCCCCGATAACAGAAAAGTACCAATGTTTCTTAAAAATCACCACTGCATGCAAGCTGCTGTCTTAAAAAAATAAAAATGTTGAAGGAAATAAAAGGGTAATGATGGAGAAAACCATAGGCTGACTAAATGTATTTTTGCTTTTTATTTTTTAACAGGAATTTTGTTTAAAGGTTTTGTATAATATTTCTTTCATATTTCAAAATTAGATTATGATAAGAAAAATGTGAAGATGGGAGGTGTAAAGAATACAGTGCATATGATGTGTAAATTTGTAAATAGTGTAAACAATATATTTGCACACACTAACTACAAATATAATGTAAAATATGTAAATAAAGCAATTTCTACACTTTTTTCAGTAAGTGTCATGGGATCTTTTACATTCACTTGAGCTACCACCAACTCAGATGAATGGAATCTTGTTTAACATCTCATCCAAAGGCTGGCACTCTCAGGAGTGCAGCACCTACTACAATGCCAATGTTGATGATGTCCACTTCTTCAGACTCTACAAAGTCATTCATTTCTAGAAGTGCCAATTCATGAATTGTTCTGGCATAGTCTATTTCTACAAATATGATTGCTGAACATCTGTACTGCTAATATGATGAAAAGGATCATCTCACTATCAGAAACATTGCTCAGTGTTATAGTAAAATAAGCTATGGTTCACTGATCAAAAAAAGAAGTTATGTACTCACCATAACGTTCCACATGTGTTGTCCATCTTCACCTTCATTATTACTTGATTGGGTTCAGATCCGATCCTCGCATCTGTCTTGGCCCTTATTTTCAAGCTCAAGGTCCTCTGCCAGCTCATGGCTAACTCCCTATCTCAGCATGCACTGGAACCATCCTCAGATCTTGTTTGCTTCAAGTTTATAATCATACTGCCTAACCCCAAGGAAGGACTCAGAGGCTGATGAAGAAAGGCAGAGATCAAGGGGATCCAATTGACTAGACCTGGTTTTCCAGGAGTAAAAAAAGGAAGGGGGAAGGTGGGTAGGATGCAAGAATGAAGACGAAGATGGGCAATCTTTATGTGATGTCCTATCTCGCCTTCATTCTTACTTGATTGGGACAGCATCCCTAGCAATCAGATTCCTGGCTAGCTCACAGGAGAATATTCCTCAGAACCATGGATCGAAAAGAGGCCCTACTCCTGGAGGCCAAATTGACTTTTTAATGAGTGATAAAGGTATAGGGGTTAGCCCATGTTGCTGCAGTACAAATAGTGTCAATATGGACCTTAGCCAGAAAGGCTGAAGTAACAGCAATGGCTCTTGTAGAATGAGATTTAACTTTTTGCAGAAGTTCTTTACTTTGAGACTTGTAAACTTTTAGTTATGTACTCACCATAACTTCAGATGTTTGGGATCCATCTCGCCTACATTCTGACTGATGGGTTCGGAGCCGATCCTCGGCTCCGACTCGGCACGCTTATGCCAAAGAGCGAAGTCTCTTATTGGCTGAGCTTACTATATCCCAGGATGCACCACTACCAGTCCCCCAGATCTAGTTTGTCTGCATACATGCACACACGCATGCACTGCTTATATAACATTGACAGATGATACAAGATAAAAAACAGTAGAACCCAAACTGTTCAATCTCTTCTGATCTCCAAGGCAGGGGGAAGGAGGGTGGGTATTAGGAATGTAGGCGAGATGGATCCCAAACATCTGAAGTTATGGTGAGTACATAACTAAAAGATGTTATGTGATCCTATCTCGCCTACATTCTGACTGATGGGACAGCGTCCTAGCACCTAAATCCTGGGTGGCTCACTGGAAAACACTCCTGAGTACCGTGGAACCAAATGATGCTCGTCCTTTAGATGCCACATCCAATTTATAGTGGGAAATGAAAGTGTGCGGGTTGGACCAAGTAGCCGCAGCACAAATTTCAGAAATAGCGAGCTTGGAATGGAATGCAATAGAGGTAGCCATAGCTCTAGTAGAGTGAGCTTTGACAGATGTTGTAAGTTGCTTATTTGAAGAGGAATAAGCTTGAGTTATGCAATCTCTGATCCATTTGGCAATAGTAGCTTTAGTGATGGTTTGACCCAGTTTATTATCTGAAAAGGACACAAACAATTGATCTGTTTCCCGAATTTGCTGAGTCCTATCTAGATAGAAGCGTAATTGCCTGTGAACATCCAACGTATGGAAGGTATATTCCGCTTTGTTTGAAAATTTTGGAAAGAAAACTGGTAGCTCTAAAGATTGTTGGAGACAGAGATTAGAGCAAACTTTTGGGACAAAAGATGGGTTAGGTATAAGTGATACTCTATCCTTGTGAAAAATCAAGTACGGTGGTTTGATAGATAGGGCTTGAAGTTCTGAAACTCTTCTTGCAGAGGTAATTGCAATTAAGAAGGCAGTTTTCCAAGACAGATATTTCAACTCACATGTAGCAGCAGGTTCAAAGGGGGAAGATGTTAAGGCACGAAGTACCAAATCAAGATCCCACGGAGGCGCAGGATGAAAAACTGGGGGTCTTAAAAGCACAGCACCTTTCATGAAAGTTTTACATAATCTGCTGCTCATCAACGGTGGGTCTATGGATTCGTGAAATTTGGAGATAGCTGCTAGTTGGACTTTAATAGTAGAGACTGAAGATCCTTGATTAAACAAGGATGTTAAAAATTTCAAGACCTGTGGTATCGGGGCAGTAATAGGGTCTAAGCCTCTGAGTTGAGCCCAGATAGCAAACCTCTTCCACTTACCATGATACAATTTCTTAGTGGTGGGTTTGTGGGCTGAAGATAAAATGTGAATAACTTCCGGGTCCAAGGTGTGATTTCTGACTAAAGTCAGAAGTGGAGGAGCCAAGCTGTTAATTTCAAGGTGTGAAGGGACTGGTGCTGTTGTCCCGACTGATGAACCAGAAGGTCCGGAGTTAGATCCAAGAACCAAGGACCGTCCAGAGTATATTTCTGTAGGTAGGGGAACCATACCTGACGAGGCCAGTACGGAGCAATTAGAATCATTGTGGACCCCAATTGGGAAGCTTTCTGGATGACTTTGGGGAGGAGTGGAATCGGAGGGAAAGCATAAAACAGTCCTGTTGGCCAAGGTTGGACTAGAGCATCCGTAGCTGCCTCCCCTTGACGCGGGGTCAAGAAAAGAACCTTTTGCACTTCGTGTTTTGTGGTGTTGCAAACAGGTCGCAGCACGGAATCCCCCATCTTTTGAAAATCTGAGCTGCTACTGTCTCGTTCAGAGACCACTCGTGAGGAGAGAGAATAGTCCTGCTCAGTCTGTCTGCCAATACATTGGATTTTCCTGGAATGTGGGTCGCTACCAGGAAGCGCTTGGTAGCCACTGCCCATTCCCACACCCTCATGGCCTCTCTGCAAAGGGGGTAAGATCTGGTCCCTCCTTGTTTGTTTAGATACCAGACCACCGACATGTTGTCTGTGTGGATGGCGATAACGCCTTGAGGGAGAAACTTGTGAAGGGCTTGTAGGGACAGAAGTACAGCCCTCATTTCCAACACATTGATATGGAGAAATGTTTCGTTTGGAAGCCAAGAACCCTGAACTGACCTGCCCAGACAATGCCCCCCCCCACCCCGTCTGGGAGGCATCCGTTGTCAAGGTGGCCACCGGAGGGTATAACAAAAGGTCTTCCCTGATTCAGATTGGATGGCAGAAGCCACCAGCGGAGGTCCCGTTTGCACGTTTCTGTAATCAGTATGTGATGATTGAGGGGGAGATCCTGAAAAGACCATTGTGTCGATAACAGCCACTGAAGAATCCTCATGTGCAATCTTGCCAGAGGAACTAGGAGAACCGTGGCAGACATTGAACCTAAAAGTTGCAGGACCATCCTGGCTGGGGCTTTGGATCTTAGAAGCAGGGCTTGGACTTGATCTTGTAATGTTTGTATCCTTTCGGTAGGAAGGAAGATTCGCATTAATTTTGAGTCTATCTCTGCTCCTATGAATCTTATGCGCTGAGAAGGCAGCAAGACAGACTTTGACCAGTTGAATGTAATTCCCAGGGAAGCACCCAGGAGATGGTGGCTTGTAGGTTCTCTAGTAGTAGATGCCTGGTGGTGGCAGTCAGGAGCCAGTCGTCCAGATAGGGAAACACTTGGAATCCGAGACTCCTCAGGTGAGCAGTCACTACTGCCAAACACTTGGTGAACACCCTGGGGCTGTGGTGAGACCAAAGGGCAGTGCACAAAATTGGAAATGACTGTCTCCCAGGCTGAAGCGCAGATACCTCCTGGACGCCTGATGTATCAGTATGTGATAATAGGCGTCCTTGAGATCTATGGAGCACATCCAAACATCTTTCTCCAACAATGGGAGAATGGATTGTAAAGTGACCATTTGGAATTTGGACTTCATGACGGACTGGTTTAGTTTGCTGAGATCCAAAATGGGTCTCAGGTCCCCTGTCTTTTTTGGCACTAAAAAGAACCTTGAGTAATTTCGGATCCGATCTGGTCTGTGGGGACCGGTTGGATGACTCCTTTTCTAGCAGCTTTGAAGCTTCTACGGCTGCAATTTCCCTTTGACTGGGTGGTGGGTCCGGGATTTTTTTGGACGGTGGGGGTGAGTGTGTGAAGGGAATGGTGTAACCTCCGGCAATAATCCGAAGCACCCATCTGTCCTGAGTAATAGACTCCCAGGCTTTTAGGTGCTTGGCAAAACGGCACCCAACTGGCTCCGGAGCAGCACAGCCGGGCAATCCCTCATGGAGTGTGGGAGGCTGAAGAGCCACGAAAGGACTCGCGGTCTCCAGTGTTGCGGGGGCCTCTGCCGCCTCTGGGACGGCGTCTCCCAGAAAAATTTCCCGTCCTCTGCCTCTGGAAGGGAATCTTCCTGCTGTTGAGGAAAGAATTTCTGTGATTTGCGGAACCACATCTTCCCTCCTCTTTTAGCCTTGGGATAAGGCCGAAAGGGAGTGGAATAACGTGCTCCTACGGCAGATAAAGTCTTTCCCTCTTGCTCACAGCGGGTAAGAGTGTCTTTACCTTGGGTCCAAACAAAGCGGACCCATCAAAGGGAGCGTCGGCTAATGAAGTTTTGAAGGCCTCTGCGAAATGACACAACGGAGCCAGGCTTGTCTCCGTAGAGCCACGCCTGTGCCTGCCGCTCTGCCCGCCCCTTGCCGCATATGAAATGAGCCTCATGGACGAGTTAGAAATTGAGGTAAGGATAGCCAACTGAGAGCTAACCGACTGGGCTAGCTGCTCAGGTAGGTTACCTGAGAGGGAGTCTGAGAGCTCCTTGACCAGATCCCTCTGTAGTCTGGTGAAATGTGCCAAATAATTCAGGGACCTCAGAGTAAAGGCCGCTGAAGTCAGGGTGCGCTTCCCGTGCGGTCCATGCTCCTAGACTCCTTATTAGGAGGATGGACGGACGTTGAAGCCTCTGCCACGTCCTGCTGGGTAGCAGATGCCACCACCATGGCATCTACAGCCACGCCTTTCGTTAAGAACTCCTTCTCGGGTGGGGCAGACAAAAATTTGTTAGGGCGAGAAGGCACTGGTTCCACAGTATCTGGATGTTCCCACCCTCCGACAAACCAAATCCAGGAGCTCGTCAAGGGCGGAGACACCCAGGAGGCGGAGGGCTGAGCCCCGAAGGCCTTGAGGA
Source organism: Protopterus annectens (assembly GCF_019279795.1). Taxonomy (NCBI): domain Eukaryota; kingdom Metazoa; phylum Chordata; order Ceratodontiformes; family Protopteridae; genus Protopterus; species Protopterus annectens. The sequence goes on along the minus strand of NC_056746.1, from coordinate 1,526,442,120 downwards.
ACACCGACTCATCAGCGGAGGGGGGTTTGGAATTCCAGCCGCCTCGTTGCTTAAGGATCTCTAGAATGTCTGCAAATGAGACATCATCAGAGGACGACTTTGGGGACCCCTCCGCATCATCAAGATCAGTGTCCGATGTAACAGACTCATCGGGGGAGTCCACGTGCTTCCTCTTGCACGATCTCTTCCTTGGGGGCTCCTCCGAAGACAACTCCGAAAGACCCTCAGGAGGAGGGGAACCCCCAGTGGGGGTAACCTCAGGCCCCGGGGCTCCACTGCCTAGAGACAGGGGAACTGCCAAAGACCCAGTCTCCATGCCCAGGGAAGGTGCCGGTAAAGCCGTAGAGATGGCCGAAGAAGACTTGGCCAAGGCACTCCTCATAGCTCTGAAGGCCGGACCCCCAGAATCCTGGGAGGGTCCGGTCCCCGGAGCCATGATAGCAGACGGAAGTCCCGCGGCCGAAGCACCGAGAGGGAGGCTTGGAACCGACAGCATTGGTCCTGAAACGTCACCCCTGGGTCCGGCCGAAGAAGTCCGTGTGCTAAACTCGGACCCGAAGGCCGGGGTTGGAGTAAGGGTCGGAGCCGACCCTAGGATCTCCAATGGCTCCATCAGCACCTGCTCCGACGGAGCCGAAGCGGTCGGAGGAGGAATGGCAATGGAATGGGCTATCGGCTCCGAAGCCAAGTGGGTCGGAGCCGAAACAAATTTCTGAAAGACTGGGGACTGGAACAGTCTTTGGAGCACCCTGTCTATGTCTGAATCTGACATCCTTGATGACCTGGAAGAGACCGAATGGGTCCGAGTAGGCCTCTCCAACGGCTCCAAGGGACTAGGGGACCGGCTCCGAATCGACTCGACAATTATCGGCGCCGAAGGAGTGTCCAAACCAATTTCCATCGGTGCCGAAGAGGGCTTCGGCGCCGAGGAGGAAGTGTCTGAGCGGACAACCTTCATCGGCTCCGAGATCAGTGGAGCCGATGAAGGTGACCCGCCTCGACGCCCCAGCCGTCGGCTCCGAACCCAGAGGAGTCGAGGCTGGAGGCATCGAGGCAGACCGTTCCGCCCTCGGCTCCGAAGTCCGTGGAGCCGAAGGAGAAGCCTGCCTATGTCTTTTGGCGGTCGGTTCCGACAGACTGGTCGGAGCCGACGCCCTTTTCTTTTTAGCAGGAGAAGGAGAGGAAGCCAATGCCTCTTCAAATGAGGGTTTAATAAGGCCTTTTAAAATAAGTTTATTTTTCCTCTCTTGGAGGACCCTCGAGGAAAACGCGTGACACACGCTGCAGGACTCCTGCAAATGTTTGGCGCCCAAACAGTATACACAGAGAGAGTGATCATCTGTGATCGACATTTTGAAACTGCACTTAGTGCACTTTTTAAACCCTGAAGGCCTAGGAGCCTGTGACATTATGGCAATCAAATCAGTGAACTAGCCAAAAACACAAAACACTCCAACTATCACAGAAAGATTTCTTTTCTCTCTCTCTTCTTTCTCTTTTTTTTTTTTTTTTTTTAAAGAAGGATTGTCACAAATAGAAAAAAATAAGACTAAAGGATCTAAGACCCCTAAAAATAATACGGGACTAGCCAGACAACAGACTGACAGGGGAAGGCCCTACAATGCAAATGGGACCTTTAGTCAGACGATACTCAGTCACTACACAAGAATTTCACCAAGAAAAATCTTCACTCACACACAAAAAACACACGATAGCTGTTAAAACAGCTTTTTGTTGAATTTTAAGGAAAACCCTGACAGGAAAAGTAAGTGAAAAACACTACTTAGCTCAGCCAAGCTCGAGACCACGTCTTTGCTTGTTAGCGGCAAACGAGATCTGGGGGACTGGTAGTGGTGCATCCTGGGATATAGTAAGCTCAGCCAATAAGAGACTTCGCTCTTTGGCATAAGCGTGCCGAGTCGGAGCCGAGGATCGGCTCCGAACCCATCAGTCAGAATGTAGGCGAGATAGGATCACATAACATCAAAGGTTATACAATCTGACAGCCATTTAGAAAGCGTAACTTTAAGACATAGGGGAGCCTTTCTTAGAATCTGAAAAGGGAAAAATTGTTGATCAGATTTCTGGAATTCACCCATTCTATGTAGTAAAAACATAACTATGTATAACCAATTGATGTTACATGTACTCTGCTTTGTTTTCATAATTAGGGATGAAATCTGGTAACTCAATACAGTGGTTCAAATTTGTTTCTGAATAACAAGCCAGGAAAGGGAATAAACAGGAAACACAAGGCCTAGCGAAAAAAACAATGGCTAATATAAAAAAACAGCCCAAGAATGAAAAAACAATATCACAAGTAGCAGTAAAAACCTTCAAATCTATAGTAATCCAAGGAATAGTGCCTAAAAAAATTATCAAAAAGATCAAGAAAAGAGTTACACTTAGGCAGAGCTAGCAGACGAATGCTCGATCTGTTTAGCAGCAAACGAGATCGAAAGATGATTCCAGTGCATGCTGGGATAGGGAGTTAGCCACAAACTGGCAGAGGACCTCGAGCTTGAAAATAAAGGAGAGAAAGATCCAAGGATTGGATCTGAACCCAATCAAGTAAGAATGAAGGCGAGATAGGACAACATCACATCTGTGCTTTTGATACAGGAGTGTACTAATGCAGCTATCCCTATACTGTTTTTCTTGGGGGGAACCTATCTGCTGGGATATGTATTGGATACGGGGCTTTACTAATACTATCTTCTTAATTATCCCTTGTTTTTCCTGTTCATAACCACAACAACTAGGGTTCCACATTTTTTTAGAAGCCTAGTGAGGAGATATGCCACTTCTGCAAAATCCAGAATAAACTTGTCTAGAGTAATACAAGATGGCTAGGAAGCTATGTAATTATACCAAGGATTTTACAAGACTGATACTCTGGTCTGGCAATTGTTTTGCTGTTCTGACTCAAAATGCATCTTGTCCAGTTTTGCATTCTAGCTCAACTTTCTTTAGTTTAAAATGGGTTATCTCTGTCAGATAAAAGTGTCACTTTCAATCAGTACATCATCCATATAAATTGAGTTTCCTTGGCTTTAAGCATCAAGCATGGCCTTATGCAAGAAGCCTCCAAAATCTACAGGTGAATTTACATACTCAAAGAACACCTCCCAGTTTTCTCTCAAAGTTAAAGCAGTTTGTGATGATCTCAAAAATTAACATGCAGAATCCATTTGCAGTGCCAGTGGTTGTGAAACATTTTACTTCCTCAGTCATAGCCAAATTCTGGTCTAACTACATTACTGGCCAATGAGATAAGGTCACCTGTTCATTAACCAGCCATGTCAGAGAAGTAAGTACAATTTGTCTCATAATTCTCCTCTCCAATAGAGTATCCAAAGCTTTTTGGATTTGTTCAAAAGATGCTAGCGGGATTCTGCTCTGGCATACACCCTGGGTATTTACTAGGGTTAGCTGGTAGCAGTATCTTGCAAGCAAACCTTTAGAAAGGCAAAATATTAACATTTCAGCTGCTGTCTCTGATAGATATTGTGCAAAGCTTAAGCAGTTTCCCTCTTTTTATTGTATAATACACGTTTCATTGTTTAGGTTCCATTTTAATATTAGGTTTCCCTTTTTGTAGTTACAATTCACACAGCTTAAGTTTAGTTTCTTAGTCTAAGTTGCATTTCCTGTAAATGACTAACTGCAGCCAAGATAGAGTACCATAACAAGGCAAGGATTCATATCCAAACACCAGCATCTGGATCTAATTGACTGTGTTCCAGCTAACATGCAAACTGTCATATAGTCAACTGCCATGTTTGCAAAACCCACATATAAAAAGAAAGGGACCTTCCATCACAACTCAGTTATGTTACTTTCCATCCGGAAGTTAAGATCATCGACTCAGCTCAGTCAGAGCTGTTAAAGACTGAATTACAATACAGTACTATTTTATGCAATATGTTTAAATCAAATCAATTAGTAAACAATCGACCAACTAAACTTTGTGTCATCAGTTATTAAAGTATCTAATAGTTTCCTTCCCTTTTGTATTTCACATTACTGAAGAGCTTGAGCAATCTGTTTCTGTAAATCTGGGAAACACTGCCTTGTCTGAACATATCAAAATAATCTGTTCTCACTTCTTTAAGCAATTCCAGTACACTCAATTCATGAAGCAGTTCAAGACAATCACCACTGAGGACGTCTGTTATGCCACGCCTCTGAACTAAGGTTGATATATTTCCAGCCATGTAGTATATTGTCTTGGATAAAATCACAGACTTAATAATCAACTTAATTTGGTTAAATAAGAGGTATCACATCATTATAAATTTTATTTAAAGTACATAAGGGTTATATATTATTATGACAGTTACTAGGTAGGGCAGGACCAGCTCGAATGTCACACTGATGGGGGAAGAGATGTTAATTTAACATGTGTACCAATAACACTTCGTTTTAGAGCACAATAAACCACTCCCATGCCTGATAAAAAGTATATATATATTTAGAAAGCTTGTGAGGAAATTATTACTCTATTTTTGTTTTACTTGGATAGCTTGTCTGTGTATTTAATAAAGGATTTTCGACTGGAAACAGATTGCCTGCCTTGCTTGGATTACATTCGAATACTTAGTAATGCTGTACAATTATATATTTTCTATTATTACTTTTTGTTTTGTTTTGACTTAAGACAAGTTTACGTTCGCTACTTCTACTACTATTGTCTGATCTGATTAATATACAGTAATTAACTAGAAATATATGGACTGAAAATCTTCCACACAGAGGTTTCTTACACTGTTTTGTTTTTGGACCCACTACACTTTAGTGGGTTGTTTTGAGACTTCGGGGATACCAAGGAGATTACTTGTTTTTTGTTTGTACTTTGGTTTCTGAGACCAAGGTTTTTGTTCCATCAAAGGATCCCTGAATTTGTGCGGAATTCCAGCATTTTAAGACATGGATAATGACAGGCTAAAAGATTTACTAACTGCACCCATCTGAAATGATACAGAAGCAGATCAGATACAAACGGATACAGAAAATGGACATGGAAGAATGGGCCCAGAAAATATGAATTCAGAGACGTTTTCTAAACTAGAAAAGCAACTGAAACGCATGCAGGGCCTCTACTGGGAACACATTTATTTACAACATAGCATAGATAAGAAGAGATTACCCCGGGGACTTAGACTGAACAAAAGACCAATGTGGAAAAGTATGGATGATTCACTTTCTAAGGAATGGGAAGATATTTTAGAGGATGTCAGCTACAAACTTATTTGTCTGCTACTAAGGAACAAACTTAGTGTGCAGGAAGCTACAAAGGCTGACATCACATCTTTAAAAAACAACATTGGAAAATGAGAACCACAATAACCTAGATGCTAAATTTGAGCTGCTTAAAGAAAGAGTGAAAGGATATGAGCAGTCCATTAAAGAAAGAAAGATTAATAAAATGAAACGAGATCAACTGGACAAAGATGATCCTGGGAGACTTACTAGGAGGTACAATAATAATAAAGTACAGTTTTGTACCTACCATAAATGTAGATGTTCGAAGATCCACATTGCTGCAGTCCTTACTTATGGGTAGTCCGCTGTCCTCGGTCGGCCCGAATACCAAAGTATTAGGCTGACGTCGGTCATGGGCGCCTAGATCTGACATCAGAGCGTCAGGGTATAAAGGCGCATGACCGACGTCATATCCTCAGTCTTTTCTTGCCCCAGATGTCAGAAGGCCAAACAAGAAAGGCCACAGCCAAAAACAGAATACCTCCCAAAAACAAGCCCAACAACAACCATCACCTAAAGCATAGCATCATGAGAAACTACAGTGGGGAAGGAGGGAGGGTAAATTGGACTGCAGCAATGTGGATCTTCGAACATCTACATTTATGGTAGGTACAAAACTGTACTATGTTCTTCATCTCACATTGCTGCAGTCCTTACTTATGGGTAGAATCCCAAAGCAACAGGAAAGGGAGGTTGGTAAAAATCATAGAGCATTAGGGGCTGCTAAAATGCCCTGTAAAATTGCAGTGGCAAATCCAGCCCTAGACTTAGAATAAAGAGGAAGGTGGTAATGTTTAGAAAAAGTATGCACTGAACTCCAAGTAGCTGCCTCCAAAATGTCTTTTGTAGCTACCCCTTAGAAAGGCCATAGAAGTAGCAGTAGCCCTAGTGGAATGAGGCCTGATTCCAGCGGAATCTCCTTACCATGATGGGAATAACAGAAAGAAATACAAAACCCAATCCATTTAGAAATAGTTTGTTTTGAAACGGGTTTACCCTGTGAACCCAAAGCAAAAGAAACAAACAACTGCTGAGACTGTCTGAACTCCCTGGTTCTGCTCAAATAATAACGCAACTGTCTGTGAATATCCAAAGTATGCAAAATTTTCTCCCCTTTATTTTGGGGTTTGCATAAAAAGTAGGCAAATGAATAGTTTGGTTTAAGGCCACACTAGAAACCACTTTAGGCATAAAGGAAGGATTAGTACGCAAAGATACCCTATCCTTATGAAAAATCAGGAAAGGCTCCACTGCCATGAGGGCCTGTAATTCAGAAACCCTTCTTGCAGAGGTAATGGCCAACAAAAAAGCAGTTTTCCATGACAAATACTTTAACTCGGCAGTAGCTGCAGGCTCAAAAGGTTGTAGAGTAAGTTTTTCCAACACAAAATTGAGATCCCAAGCAGGAGTAGGAGCTCTATGTGGGGCTCTTATATTCTTTGCCCCTCTAAGAAATTGCTTAAACAAAGGATGAGAGAATAAAGGAGGGTCACAATCATAGTGAGCAGAAATGGCTGCAGCATGGACCTTTATCGAGGAGAAAGACAAACCCTTGTCCAATAACTCAGTAAGATATTGAAGAGCAACACTTAAATCAGGTTTGGAGACATCAAAGTCCTTTCTTTGCTCCAAATAAAAAATCTCCTTCATTTATCAGAGTAAACTTTCCTGGTACTAGGCCTCCTGGCCTCCAAAATAACATTCAAAACTTGTTGTGGAAGCTGAGACCCTCCAGAGTCTAAAACAGAATATGCCAGGCTGTTAGATGCAGAGACTGAATCTTGACATTGAGGAAGTGACTGTCCTCTTGTGACAAAAGGTGCGGAATCAAAGGCAGAGGCCATGGAGGTTCTCGTACCAAACTCCTCAGTAGTGGGTACCAGTGTTGTCGAGGCCAATCCAGTGCTATCAAAATCATGGTTGGCTTGTCTTGTCTGGCCTTCAAAAGTACCTTGGGAAGAAGAGGCAGAGGTGGAAAGGCATATACATGCAGATTGTTCCAACTGAATGATAGAGCGTCCACCTTCCAAGCTGTGTGATGAAACATTTTTGTGCAAAACTTTGGCAACTGGTAATTTAGTGGAGAAGCGAACAGATCTATGTCTGGAGTTCCCCATAACACTGTCAACTGTTGGAATACATGAGGATCCAATTTCCACTCGTGAGGATCCACTATTTGTCTGCTCAAGACATCTGCTAAGGAGTTCTGTGCTCCTGGTAGAAACCTTGCCTGAAGATTGAGGTGTAGATTGAGAGCAGTTTCCCACAGAATCATCGCTTGCCTGCAAAGAGGGTAAGAATGGGTTCCCCCCTGCTTGTTGATGTACCACATGACAGTAGTGTTGTCTGTTTGAATCAACACCTGCCCTGGGTGAAGTAAATCTTTGAAAGCCATCAATGCAAACTGGATTGCTAACATTTCCTTCAAGTTGATATGCAAATGTTGGAGTTTGACAGGCCACGTGTTTTGCACCCATTTTCCACTGAGGTGTAAACCCCAAGCCTTGTCCGAGGCATCTGTCGTTAGAATCTGACTCGCCTCTGGCCGGGTCACAGAGAGTCCCTTGTTTAGGTGACATTCCTGAGCCCACCACAAAAACTCCTTCTGAATGCAAGGTATTATCTGAATGACAGTGTCTAGATCTTGGCAGTGCTGTGTCCATACATTTTTGAGATACCATTGAAGCTTCCTCATATGCAATTTGGCATTGGGAAGCACTAGAATACAAGATGCCATGAACCCCAAGGCTTGAAGGACTGTCCTTGCAGTCAGCCTGGACCGTAGAGACATTTGATGGAAATAAAGAGAAAGGCTTCTTTGTTTGTCCGGGGTCAAAAAGGCCATCTGGGAAGCTGTATTCAGTCTCACACCCAGAAAGCACATGTCCTGAGAGGGTACTAGACTGGACTTTGTTTCGTTCACAGAATACCCTAGGCATCTTAACACTGCCATCACATACTGGAGATGATGAAGAAGTTTGTCCTTTTCTTGTGCCATAATCAGGCAATCGTCCAAATAAGGATAAATCTGTATTCCTCTTAGTCTGAAAAATGCTATCACTGGAGCCAGAATCTTTGTGAACACTCTGGGCGCAGTAGATAAGCCAAAGGGCAATGCAGAGAACTGATAATGTAAATTTCCAGCCCGAAAACGCAGGTACCTCCTGCAACTGGGCCTGATAGGAACATGCAGGTAAGCCTCTTTGAGATCCAGAGTAACCATCCAGTGATCTTTTCCCAACAGAGGTAAAAGTTGTTGTAAAGTCAGCATCTTGAACTTTGGAATGTCCAGGTAAGTGTTGAGGATAGATAAATCCAAAATTGGTCTCCACGTGTTCCCTTTCTTTGGAACTAGAAACAGGCGAGAATAAAATCCTAGGCCCACTTCTGACAGAGGAACTGGCTGTATAGCTCCTATTTGAAGAAGTAAAGAAATTTGTCTGTGAGCCTCTATCCTTTGCCGAGGAGGGACGTCTGGCATGCCTTTGAAAGGAGGCATGGTATGGAAATAAAACTTGTAACCTCGGTTTATAATGTCCAATACCCATTTGTCCTGGGTGACTAAATGCCAATTTTGCTTGAAAAGAGACAACTTTCCTCCCAAAGGAGCTGCCAGGCAAGAAGAATCTGGCAGCTGAAAATGCAGGTCATTGGGCCTGTTTACGAAAGGACTGGCCCCTGCCCTCACCAGCAGATTGAACAGGCGAACTCCATTGTCTCGGCCTGAAGGTACCCTGAGCTCTGCCCCTACCACTTCTAGATCTACCCCTAGACTGAGAATCAGAAGAAGGGTACGTCCACCCCTTAGTAGGCCAATTTCTACTAAACTTTGGAGGTTGTACCTGCAAAAAATCTTTAACAGTCTGCATAGACTTAGCCTTGTCTTCCATTTTCTTTAAGACTGACTCCACAGGAGGACCAAACAAAACTTCAGATTGTAAAGGGGCATCCAGAATTCTAGACTTAACATGCTCAGACAAATTCTGATCCTTAAGCCAGGCGTGCCTACGAATAACTGAACCAGTGGCAGCCACCCTAGAAGAAGCCTGTAAAGCATCAAAACCACATTGCAAAGAGTGCTTACCCACCTGTTCAGAAACATGCACTATATCCTGCAATTCTTTACACTCTATGCCCTCTGCCAAAGCATCCACTTTAGATCTTAGCTGAGAAAGGAGGAAATTCTGATACTTCAACATATGAAACTGGCAGTTCAAAGCTCTCATTGCTAATGTAGAAGAGGTATATACCTTCTTACCCCATCTATCCAAAGCTCTAGCTTCCTTATCCAGAGGAACCGGATTCTTAACAACAGAGGCTCTAACACCCTTAGGCCCCTGACTAATAGTTTCTGGGTCCGCCCTAGGACTCTTATAAAGATATTTATGAGCCTCAGGCACCCTGTAATACCTGTCCGGTTTAACTGGTGCAGGAGGCACAGAATCTGGATTAAGGGAAGCTTCCAAGAAAACATCTGAAACAACATCCAAAACCGGAGGTATAGCTAAGGGACTATGCTGTGGTAAAAACAAGAACTCCCTAAGTCTCTTCCGTGAATCAGAGTAATCCTGTCCTTCCCACTTAAAATGCTCCCTCATGGAATGCAGAGTTTCTGAAAATGAAAAATCCTCGAGGAGAAGCAGAAGGAGTGGAATCCTCTGCATCAGAATCAGAATAAGGAGGGAAATCTTGAATGTCTTCAGCAGAAGACTCTGAATCATCTGAGGCCTGCTCCAAACTTTCCAACTCTGGCTCCATCCTGGGCCTCTTATCAGGAGGGGGCATAGAACCTCTAATTAAAGTAATCAAATCCTCTGCCATTTTAAGCATGTGCTTTTAGGCACAGACCCTGAAGAACCAGAACTGACACCAGAGGGAGGCAAAACAGACCTGCCCTTAGAAGGAGCCTTAGAAACAGTAACAGAAGGCCTAACCACCTTAGGCATAGAAGGGAGAATAGTAACCTGAGAGGCCCCTTCAGCCTGACCTGCCTCCTGAGAGGCCACATCATGTAAAATCAAAGTTTCCCCCTGGGACTCAACAGAAACTTCAGCCGGATCCACCTGTTCAGCTGTAGCTTCTAAAGATCCGGCGTCCGTAACGGACGAATCATCCTGCCTAGGCTTTAAAGATTTGTCTTTGCGCTTCTTAGTAGAAGCAGGCGTCCGACGGCATATTATAATTACACCTCTTGCCAAAGACTAACCTAGCGCAATCTAACCTCCGTTTATAGTGCGCTTATTAAACCTAGCACAAAACCGACACCCAACTACGCCGTGCTCGGTCCCAAACAAGGAATACAAAGCGAGTGGTAATCCCTATGCGTATCTGTTTCCCACAAGAAATACAATTATTCACTTTTTCTGACATCCGGTAAGTAACTGAGGCAAGAAAAAACAAAAATATTCCCCAACGGGGTACTTAGCCCAACTTGGTATCGGTCTGAAACTCCGAAAATGAAAAATTTCAAAACGCCGAACGGCACTTGCAACGCTGCTTCTGCATCGGACCATGCGGCAAAAAAGACTGAGGATATGACGTCGGTCATGCGCCTTTATACCCTGACGCTCTGATGTCAGATCTAGGCGCCCATGACCGACGTCAGCCTAATACTTTGGTATTCGGGCCGACCGAGGACAGTGGACTACCCATGACTGCAGCAATGTGAGATGAAGAACATCAGCAACAACAGGAGAACCAACAACAGACAAGGTTTTAGTTATTACAGGGGATATAAGGGAAAGTATAATCGTGCCAGCAGTCCTCAACGTGATTTTCCCAGGGGAGATCCTCGCACAAAACCAGACAGGGGCACAATACAGGACCACCAGGAGACTGCCCCTCCAACATCTCATTCCCCTCAGGCTATTAGCACTCCACAGCATGACTGGAGGAACTCCCTGGTCAACCTCAGTAAGAAGCTGAGATCCCTCATAAAATCCCCCAAAGCTAGTTATGAAAACAAAATTGTCACTGACTCTAAAGACAATCACAAAGCATTCTATAGATATGTCAAGAATCTAAATGGGAACACTCAGATCTGCTCTGAGTTGCAGCATAATGGCACTAAATATACAGAACCAACTAATATTGCCAACATCCTAGCAGATAGGTTCAGTGCTAACTTTACCCCCCTCTCACCCCCTAGAGTGCCTATCTCTATACCAGAAGAATGCAAAGTTCCTATAATCATGGCTGCACAGGTAAAAAACACAATCTCCAAAGTCAAGAACACAGCATCCATGGGACCTGACAATATCCCAGGCTGCGTTCTACACGAACTACAGAATGAACTGGCACCCTACCTAAGTACCATGTTCAATCATAGCTTCACCTCAGGCTTTGTACCTACTGAATGGCGCACCACGACAGTTATCCCACTCCACAAAGGGGGGGCCATGACGGACCCCGGGAACTACTGCCCCATTAGCCTGTCGAGCGTGGTCTGCAAGACCATGGAATGTATCATCATGGAACTCATAAACAAAGACATTGGTAATCTCCAAACTCTGGACCCTACTCAGTTTGGATTTGTAAAAGGCAGATCATGTCTCCTAAACCTGATTGACTTCTTTGAAGCAGTCACCAAAGCCATAGATGAGGGTAAAATGGTTCTCACAGCTTATCTAGACCTCGCCAAGGCTTTCGACACCATCCCCCACTCTGGAATTATAGATAAGCTCACTAAACTAAGTATAAATCCCTATGTCACAAGATGGGTTGCCAACTGGCTCACGGACAGAACCCACACTGTGAAAGTAGCGGATTCCAAATCAGACATCAGACCAGTGACAAGTGGAGTACCACAGGGTTCAGTCCTGGGTCCTCTCCTGTTTGGTATCTACTTCTCTGAAGTGCAGGCCAATACAGAAGGTCTTTGGCTAACAAAGTTTGCAGATGACTGCAAACTAGGAGCCATAATCAAAACTCCTAACTATGTGGACAAACTAGAAAAGGACCTCACTGAGACAGATACATGGTGTCAAAGCCATGACCTGAAGCTCAATGCCAAAAAGTGTATTGTCATCCCCTTTGGTAAAAACTCTGTACCCATGAACTACCACATAGCTGGTAGTTTACTTAATGCCGAAAATGTGATGAGACCTTGGGACACAGGTGGACAGTAGTCTCTCCTTTGATAATCACATCGCCACAGTGGTCAGGAAATCCTTCTACGTGGCTCATCTCATCACAAAAAGATTCTCATCCAGAAAAAAGGAGGTCATTGTTCCCCTCTACTCATCACTCATTAGACCCATTATAGAGTACAATGCCCCTTTTGGTATGTACCTCACAAGACATCTACAACAACTGGAAAGACCACAGAAATACCTCACAAAGAGGATTACTGGCCTCAAACAGATGCCCTATGCAGACCGTCTCAAAAAACTACAGCTTTACTCCATCGCATATCGCCTACTCAGGGGCGATCTCTGCCTAACATACAAAGCTATGTCAAACCCAGAGCTGTTAGACATGCTCCACTTAAAGAAATCCCAATCCCTCCGAGCTACACGCTCTAGGGACCTTAACCTTGTCACCACAATAAACAGAACATGTTGGAGGGATAGATTCCTGTCCCAGAGACTTCCCATACTCTGGAACAGACTACCTATCTATGTCAAACAGAGCTCCTCATTAGCACTCTTCAAGAAAAATCTTGATGATTGGATGGAAAATGGGAAATTCACCCCGGGGATCACTTCTGTGGCTCTGCTCGACAGGGGCACAGGAAAATAATTTTCTTGGGTGGCGAAAGTCAGGGTACATTTTTTGGCTAGGCTTGTATGGGCCCTAGGGCCAATAGCCTAGTACCTACCTATGAACTTATAAACATCATAGAAGGATCAGGACAGGAGCATAAGCCACAGTGGCAACCAGAGCCGACAGAGAGTTCTACAGGACGAATTACAGGACTACCAGGACAACCGGGACCACAGACAATCCAGCTACCAGGAGCAGCAGCACCTTCACAGAGACCAGTTTCTTCAGGAAGACCAATATCGACAGCACAGACATCAACCACCACACCAATACCAAAGCCAGCACCAGTACCAGAACAAGAACAAGAATGACCACCACCAGAGCCTCAGAGCTTGTCCCTCTTACCAGGTCCCCCCATACCAACAGCCACAGCGAGGAATACTACTACAACCCAACGAGATTCCAGAAAGCAGAGGAGGAATTCCAGAGGTCTCATACTCTACGAACTCCCAGGAGGACTTTGTGTTAAACAACACAGATTACATGCAGCATATCACATGCTATTTACATTTTATTGATGATGTCTTTATTGTGTGGGAAGGTGACACCTTGCAGCTTGGAGGTTTTATTACTTACCTCAATCAAACAACCCCCTTCCTGAAGTATACCTCTTCCCATAACTGTACTTCAACCACTTTCTTAGATATGCAGATTTCCAAGGACACCAACAATAACAGAATCACCCCTGATCTATTCAGAAAACCAACGAGGGTTAACTTACTACTCCACAGTAAAAGTCTACATCCTACAAAAACCAAGTATAATGTAGTGAAGCCCCAAGGCTATAGATTAGCTTGAATTACCACAGAGATGGAACCATTTTTGAGAAACCTGAACAACTTAGAGAATGATTTTCTAGTGAGAGGCTATGAAAGTCAGATGTTAAAAAACATCCTAGAACCCATTATAGAACTGAAAAGGACTGAAGCACCTTCACTCAACCTCCCCAGTAGAAAAATGTTAAGTAATTCCACAGAGAATAACAAATGCAAAAATAGCTGCATCCTGACATACACTTTGGATTATCACAGTATCAAAAATATTATTGAAGAAAACTGGGACACTGTCACAGGAAACCCTTTTCTGATTAACATCTTAGGGGCTGCCCCATCATTTGTTTATAGGAAGGCCAAACTTTAGAAGTTTTGTTGAATTTAAACCTAGACCATGTGAGAAAAGCACTAAAAGATGTGAAACTAATTGTACATTTTGTATATTTATACAGCAAGGTGATAGTTTTTATTGCCCTTATTTAAAAAAAAGATCATTAAAACCAGTGCAGGGGGTGACTGTAACACTAAAAAAGTAATTTACAGGGCACACTGCAATTAATGTGATGCATTCTATGTGGGCAAGTCTGTAAATAAACTCAAGCATAGGATTTTATGTCATCTGTCAGAAATCCGCTTTGGATGTAAAAATAATGCACTAGCCAAACATCTTTCTCTTCATAAAAGACACACAGGTTTTAAGTTCCAGATCCTGGATCACATAGACATGGGTGATCTTGAAGGAAACATCCCAAATATTCTGAAGAAACATGAACTCATGTGGCAATTAAAGCTGAACTCTTTTAGGAAGCCTGGACTAAACTACTACTGTTCAATTAAAAGTGCACTGGAATTTAGAAAATTGCCACATTGTTTACATGACTAATTGTATTTTATTTTATTTTATTCTACAAATTGATTTTAAATCAGTTGAAATTAAGTGTATATTTTGTTTCCATCATCATACATACATTATTTCTTATTTTTATTTTTTCTGGTTCTTTTTTTCACTTTATTCAAAATGATGTGCAATAACAATACTAACTAATTATGCAATTATATAGGTTTTTAGGGTTCTTGTACACAGACCTGAAGAAGTCTAGAAGGACGAAAGCGATCTTTGTTAACAAAAGGTTATGAAAATAGAAAATGATTTTTACATGCAAAATGTATATGTATATATTTATATATTTTTTTTTTTGATTGCCAAATGAACTAAGCTTGATATATTTCCAGCCATGTAGTATACTGTCTTGGATAAAATCACAGACTTAATAATCTACTTAATAATTTGGTTAAATAAGAGGTACCAAATCATTATAAATTTTATTTAAAGTACATAACGGTTATATATTATTATGACAGCTACTAGGTAGGGCAGGACCAGCTCGAATGTCACACTGATGGGGGAAGGGATGTGAATTTAACATAGGCTCATAAGTTCATACTAGGCTATCTGCCCTAGGGCATTTATAAGCCTAGCCAGAATGTGTTTGGCTTTCGCCACCCATTTTAAATTTATTTTGCTATGCCCTTTTTCGAGGTTAGTATACTGTGCCTCTGTCTAACAGTGACACAGAAGTGATACCCGGGGTAAACCTACGATCTCCCATCCAGTCATCAAGATTCCTCTTGAAGAGAGTCAATGAGGGACTCTGCCTAAACTGGACTGGGATTTTATTCCAGAGTGAAGGGAGCCTCTGGGTTATGAATCTGTCCCTCCAGCATGTCCTGTTTATTTCACTGCTGAGGTTCAAGTCTCTCGAGCGCGTAGCTCGATGGGATTTGGATTTTCTGAGGTGCAGCATGTCCATTAATTCCGGGTTAGACATGCTTTATACGTCAGGCACAGATCGCCTCTGAACAGGCGGTATGCCACTGAGTAGAGCTGGAGTTTCTTTAACCGGGCAGCATATGGCATCTGTTTGAGCCTTTTGATCCTCTTGGTGAGGTACTTTTGGGGTCTTTCCAGTTGCTGCAGATGTCTGGTAAGGTACATCCCAAAAGGGGCATTGTACTCAATTATGGGCCTGATGAGGGATGAGTAAAGAGGCACAATGACGTCCCCTGATCTAGATGTGAATCCCTTCATGATTAGGTGGGCTATATAAAATGTTTTTCTAACCACTTTGGCCACGTGGTTGTCAAATGAGAGATTGCTATCAACTTGGGTCCCCAGGTCCCTAATTACTTCTTCTGTACTTAATGGATTACCACCTATGTGGTAATTTGTGGGCACTTTGTTTTTGCCAAAGGGGATGACTATACACTTTTTGGCACTTAGCTTGAGGCCATGGCTCTGGCACCAGTTGTCTGTTTCTATGAGGCCCTTTTGGAGGATGCTTGTCTCGGCTGGAGAGTCGATTATGGCGCCCAGTTTGCAGTCATCTGCGAACTTGGTCAGCCACAGTCCTTCCGTGTTGGCCTGTACCTCCGAGAAATATATACCGAACAAGAGAGGTCTAAGGACTGAGCCTTGTGGGACACCACTTGTAACTGGTTTGGAGTCTGACATGGCTCCAGCAATTCTAACCATGTGGGTTCTGTCCTTGAGCCAGTTTGCAATCCATCTAGTGACATAGGGGTTTATATTTAAGCTGGTGAGCTTATCTATAATGCCCGAGTGGGGTATTGTATCGAAGGCTTTTGTGAGGTCCAGGTAGGCTGTGTGGACCACCTTCCCCTCGTCAATGGTCTTGGTGACTGTTTCAAAGAAATCAACCAGGTTTAAGAGGCATGATCTGCCCTTAAAGCCGAACTGGGTAGGATCCAGTGTTTGTAGGTCCCCAATATCTTTATGAGGTCCATGATGATCCTTTCCACAGCTTTGCAGACCAAGCTAGTCAGGCTTATGGGGCGATAGTTTCCAGGATCCGTTGAGGCACCACCTTTATGGAGAGGGACCACTGTTGCTGTACGCCACTCTTTGGGCACATATCCTGTAGTAAGGCTGAGATTGAACAGTAGTTTTATGTTTGGGTTTAGCTCTTCTTGGAGTTCATGTAGGGCAGCCGGGACACCGTCTGGTCCCATTGAGGCTGTGTTTTTGCTTTGGAGAGGGCTCTTACCTGAGCATCTGAGATGTCAGGGGGGCAGCACTCTGCTGGGATAGATATTTGCCCTTTTGGTGGGGAGGGGGGGGGAGAAGTTTGCGCTGAACCTGTCAGCTAGGATGTTGGCAATGTCTGTGGGTTCTGTGTATTTTTTGTAATTTTGGACTAATTCTGAGCATATCTGGGAATTACCACCCAGGTTCCTAACATAACTAAAGAAAGCCTTGTGATTTTCCTTAGTGTCCTGTGCAATTTTTCTCTCGAAGCTGGCCTTATACAATTTTATGTGTGCCCGTAGTTTTTTGCTAATACTGATCAGAGATGCCTTCCCTTTTGAGGATTTTGCTCTATCATTTAGTAGCTTCCTCCTTCTATTGCATAGTTTGTTTATGGCTGGGGTCCACCAGACAGGACGTCTGCCTTTGGAGGATTGGGTCTTGGTTTTATTTGGGATCGCATGATCCATGCATTCCTGAAGGTGTTCATAGAATGCGTTTATAAAGGATTCTGCGGTCTGGGCCGTATTTTCCACAGGCCCGGGGGCTTTGAAGGATTCCACCTCAGTTTTGAGGAGTGTGAAATTTGCTTTAGAGAAGTTTTTCACTGTGGTGTTCTGGGCAGGGGGTGGGGGTCAGGATGTGAATATCCAGTGAGATTAGTTTATGGTCTAATCTTACCAGTGAGGGATACACTTCTGGTCTGGAGCATAGAGTCCCCATGTTGGTGATGATCAGGTCCAGTATGTTTTCCCCTCTTGTGGGAGTGGTAACAAGTTGTTCCATAGCATCTGAGTTTATAAATTCTAGGAACCTTTGGGCTAGGGTGTTGGAGCTAGAGTAATGCTCCCAGTCTATGTTTGGGTAGTTGAAGTCGCCCAGTATAATGGTGTTTGGAGAGACCTTCATATTTTCCAGTGTTCTCAGGAAGGCCGAGTGGGGTTCCTGGGTTTGGGAGGGTGGTCTGTAGCAGGCTATAAACTGGAAGGCAGTTTTACCCACTGTTAGTTGCACATGGATAGTCTCTGATGCTTCGTGCTTTGCCACCAACCTGGAGGTGTGGGTATCTTTGATGAATATCGATACTCCCCCTCCTTTTGTGGTTCGGTCCAAGTTTTGGGGCTGAAAAGCATGGTATGAGGTATAACCTGGTAGTGCTGGGGTGCTCTCGGGAGCCCTGAACCAGGTTTCAGTTACTGCACAGATATCGATGTTCTCCATGCTAAGGAGAGTTTCGAGTGCGTGCATCTTGAGGTTTAGACTTCTGGCGTTGAGTAGCATCCCTTGTCCCTTGTGATACCTATGGAGGTGGGTTTGTCTTTTGAGCCTTGCCTAAAAAAGGCACTATGGGGGTAGTAAGAGCCTTTGCCAATATCCGGAAGCCCAGGGGTGACAGGTGCAAGCCGTCCCTAGCGAAGCATCGTGGCTTGTCGAGCATATCATCCCAAGCTGACAGGCATTAGATCCCCTTTGAATGACACCAGTACTTAAGCCAATTGTTGAAATTGATCATCTTGTCTTCATATTGTGGCATCATTCTTGGTGAGGGTAAGATGCTACTCAAGGTCAGGGTCATACCGGCCTGGGCTACATGCTCAGAGAGCTCCTTTATGTCTCTTTTCATGTAGTCCAGGGAGGTACATCTCAGGTCATTCACACCAGCATGGACAATGACTGAGTCATATTTGTACTTGCCTTGGAGTGACCTGAGTGCTTGTGTTATGTGGTGGATCCTAGCGCCCGACAGGCTGCTCACCGTGACCCTCTCCTTGTTCAGCCTGGTGAGCGGGATGTCAGTGTGCCTGACGATAGAGTCACCCATTACAAGTGTATCAGGTGTGTTGTTTAGGCTTAAGGGCTGTGACTGTTCGGCACACTGGCTTTGTGAGATATGTGTTGCACGTGTTTTGTTTTGGGGTAGCGGCTGCTTGGGTGTCTGCTTTGGAGGTCTCTGCTGCTTTGGCAGATCTTTATTTAGAGCCTCAGAGTATGTTTTTGTGTGATTATGTGTTTGGTTTGCTGTCGTGGTAGGTCTATGTGAGACTGGAATTGTAGTGAGTGTGGTTTCCTTCTCCTCCTGACTGGTTATGCCAGTACTGAGTTGAGACAGCTTAGCCTCCAGTTTGGCTATATGGTTGCATCTCTCACATGTGTTGGAATTTGTTGGGAGGAGGAGAGGGTTGTCTGTGTACATGAGGCAGTTGTAACATTGCCTCAAGATTCCCAGATTCACCAGCTGGACCGGAGAGGAGACTGACAACTGACCTTTGGACATGCTAGAATAATATTGGGAATTCCTTAATAATTGAAAACCAGGGCCAGTGGGGAGTGAGGGTGTAGTGCTTTTAATTTTCAGTGCTGACTTATATAATTGCTTTAGTGAGCAAGTGCCAGGTAACTTAAGTGCAATGGTTTACAGGTAACTTAAATGCAAAAACGACAAACAGTAACTTTCTTTCAAGTGAAACAAGGAAATAAGTACAGTAAGCAATGCAGATATCACTAGTGATCCACAGAAGTGCTGAGAAGCCGCGTATTAGGTGGAATTAGCGTTCCAGGGAAATAACAAGCAAACAAACAACAAGCATATAAACAATGTTAGATACAGCAGGCCTGGATCTAGTCTATGCTACAGCAAACAAGGTGTACCAATTTCAGTAAGATACAGTTCAAATATTCAGGCACTATAAATCTTTAACCAGAAATTCCCAGCTCAGAAGGGCAGAGTCCAGCCTCTTCTCCCACAAGAGTGCAGACCACAAACCTTCTTAATGTAAAATAACTGGCCTGAAGCCCAAGTACTTAAACCAGAACTAATACACTTTAAGAATAACAGACACTGGGCTCTCAATCAGCAGTTCCCAACTTAGAAGGATGAAAGCTACCTGTCCTGCCACCACAGTGCATGCCACAAACCTTCCTAATGTAAAACAATTGGTCTGAAGCCCAAGTGCTTAATCCAAAAGACTTAGAATGATAGCTACACTTTAATCAAGTTACTACCAAGCAGTAATAAATACAATTGAATACTTTAGAGAATGCCTGGATTAGTGCTCAAGTTACACAAACAAAGCTAGATCCAGCAGGCCCAAATCCAGTCTATGCCACAGCAAACAAGGCACACCAACTTCAGTAAGAAGCAGTTCAGATATGCATGCACTATAAGCCTTTAACCAGAAATTCCCAGCTCAGAAGGGCAGAGTCCAGCCTCTCCTCCCACAAGAGTGCAGACCACGAACCCTCTTAATGTAAAATAACTGGCCTGAAAGCCCAAGTGCTTAAACCAGAATTAATACACTTTTAGAATAACAGACACTGAGCCCTCAATCAGCAGTTCCCAACCTAGAAGGATGTAAGCTACCTGTTCTGTCACTACAGTGCAGACCACAAACCCTCTCAGTGCAAAACAACTGGTCCGAAGCCCAAGTGTTTAAACCAAAAGGCTTAGAATGAGTTACACCAAGCAGTAATAAATACAATTGAGTACTTTTAAGATGATGCAAAAGTAAAAAAAGTAGGTAGAAACACAAGTACAGTAAAAGCAGATGAAATTTTTTTTTTCTGTGTAGCAATAACCATGTGTACCTATAACACTTTGTTTTACAGCACAATAAACCACTCCCATGCCTGATAAAAAGTATATATATATTTAGAAAGCTTGTGAGGAAATTATTACTCTGTTTTTGTTTTACTTGGATTGCTTGTCTGTGTACTTAATAAAGGATTTTCAACTGGAAACAGACTGCCTGCCTTGCCTGGATTACTTTCAAATACTTAGTAATGCTGTACAATTATATATTTTCTATTATTACTTTTTGTTTTGTTTTGACTTAAGACGAGTTTACGTTCGCTACTTCTACTACTATTGTCTGATCTGATTAAAATACAGTAATTAACTAGAAATATATGGACTGAAAATCTTCCACATAGAGAAGTTTCTTACACTGTTTTGATTTAGATATTTTCTGACCTCCTTCCTGTACCTTATGAAAAGCAGTGGGAAACATACATATAACTAAAAGAGATTTGGTATCATGGAGGTAAATTATGGGGAACAGCTGAATGTTATGAAAGGGGCACAAAGTTAATAATTACAAGTTGTTGGTGGGTCAGAGAACTGAACTGTTATCCAAAATGGAAAGGCACTGGAAAGAATCAAATTCAGATAGAAATGTAGAGCAGGCAGTATTGCTCACTACCTTTTGGCTGGAGAGGCATGAACCAAACCATTAGAGGACATAACTCAAGCCAAGGTTAGAGGAGGTGGGTGCTATGCTAAACCAGCATTCCACATTGTTGAAGTCATTGGCAGATGAAAATGCAGAGTTGAAAATATGGATGGAAACTGCAGAAGTGAAATTAGAGTACACAGAAGACAAGCTTGTAGACATGGAAGATAAAGCGAGATGAAAGAAACAGACTGGTGGGTATACCTGAGCAGATGGAAGAAGGGACTGAGTGATCTTTAGTAGGTGCAGATAAGCAGATGGATAGATATATAGCAGAATGAAATTGTGTTGAAAGGGCATGCCAAGCAGTGTGGCAGCTTAGAAGAGCTGAATCAGGGAAACCTTGCCTGATAACTGTGTGCTTGCTGACTAACTAAACCATGGAGAACATTTTTAATAGTAGTATGGAAGCTTGGTAACAGTGTTAAAAAGATGACACATCAGGATCTTTGTGGAATGCAACTTCCCCAAGAATACCAGGATACCATGAGAAAAAGATATATTCCTTCCCATGATCCAGCACTGTAAACAAAAAGATATGAAATGCAGATCAGAGTATTCTGCTCTCCTGCAACTGTTTCCCCCTGGCTCCCCTGAAACATGAGGTAACCCAGCAGAAGTGATGCCAGTAAACCTAATGGAAGTTGAGGAGTCAGTAAAAAAGTGTGCCAGAAAGTACAGTTGTGTACACTTACCATAAATATAGACGTTTGAGTGTATTCACTGTTGCAGTCATCACACTTGTGTTATCTGCCTGCAGGTAACCATCAGTCGGCCTGAATACCAGAGAATTAGTATTTCTGCATCGGTTACTGCCTCTCCAGGTCTGATGTCAGGTCATCAGGCAGCCGATGCCATTACATCAGTTTTTCTTACCCCAAATGTCAGGAGTCCCCCAAAATAGGGAGTTAAATTACGGTGGGGAAAACACCACCAGTAAAAAGTAAATACCAATACCAGCACCCCTGTAAGGGGTGAGTAATAGACAGAGAGAGGAGAGACAAGTAGGCTGGAGGGAGGGAAAAGTACAGTTTTGTACCTACCATAAATGTAGATGTTCGAGTGCTAATACAGCTGCAGTCATAACAGATGGGTTCTCCTGCCGTCAGGCGGGTCCTCAGTCAGCCGAATTCCAAAGTCTAGGTCCGGCGTCGGTTGTCGTCGCTTTCTTTCCTGACGTCAGTGCGACAGGGGTATATAAGACACAGCCGACACCATTTTCTTCAGTCTTTCTTGCCCCAGATGTCAGGTGCCCCCATAAGGAAGGCAATATATATATATATATATATATATATATATATATATATATATATATATAATATATAATCATGCATTGCAATATAATCAAAAAACAGTAGTTGCAAGCAAATACATCATAGAAGGATAACCCAATCAAGATGTAAGATGAGGTGTTAGCCACTAGGTCTGTACCCAGAGGGGAAGGTGGGAGGGAAAACTGGACTGCAGCTGTATTAGCACTCAAACATCTACATTTATGGTAGGTACAAAACTGTACTATGTTCATCGTGCATACAGCTGCAGTCATAAATCCCAAAGCTACGCACAGGGTGGTAGGCACTAGGTGGAACTGGGAGGAGCCAGAATGCCCTGCAACACAGCAGTGGCAAAGCCTGCTCTAGTTTTGGAGTATAAAGGTAGGTGGTAGTGTTTAGTGAAGGTATGCACAGAACTCCAAGTGGCTGCCTCCAAAATATCTTTGGTAGGGACTCCTCTGAGGAAGGCTGCAGAGGTAGCTGTGGCCCTTGTGGAGTGGGATCTGATGCCTGCAGGTACAGATTTACCATGAAAGGAGTAACAAAACCGTATGCAGTGGCCTATCCATTTTGAAATTGTCTGTTTGGAAATTGGCTTCCCTTGAGCTCCTACAGCATAGGACACAAAGAGTTGTTCTGATTTCCTGAAAGGCTTTGTTCTGTCCAAATAGTAATGTAGCTGTCTATGGATGTCTAAGGAATGTAGCAGCCTTTCCCCTTTGTTTTGAGGATTGGGGTAAAAGGTAGGTAAGTGTATGGCCTGATTTAAAGCTACCCTGGACACTACCTTAGGCATAAAAGATGGGTTGGTTCATAGGGAAACCCTAACCTGATGGAAGATGAGAAAGGGCTGCACAGCCATGAGGGCTTGTAGTTCCGAAACCCTACGAGCTGAGGTAATGGCCAGAAGGAAAGCTGTTTTCCAGGACAAATATTGCAAATCTGTTGAGGCAGCTGGTTCAAAGGGAGGCAATGTTAATTTTTCTAGAATGTAATTAAGATCCCAGGCTGGTATTGGTTGTTTCCTTGGAGGTCTTATATTCTTAGCCCCTCTGAGGAACTGTCTTAAGAGTGGGTGAGAGAATAAGGGTGGATCAGTGTTGTATTCTGCAGAAATGGCTGAGGCATGGATTTTGATGGAGGAAAATGAGAGTCCACTGTTCAACAGCTCAGCTAGATACTGTAATATCTGAGGCAAATTCAGTTTTCTAGAATCCTGGCCTTTTTTCTCATTCCAAGCGCAAAACCGTTTCCATTTTGCGAAGTAAGCCTTTCTAGTAGATGGCCTTCTGGCCTCCAAAATGACATCCTGCACCTCCTTGGATAGTAGGGTCTGTTGTGGTGTTAAGGAATTTTCCATGCAGCCAGATTGAGTGTTTTCAGCTGACTGTGAAGAGTTTTGTAGCTGTGCTGAGTCAGTAGAAGAGGTATTAGAGGTAGGGTCCAGGGAGGACAATGTGTTAGGCTCCTCAGGAGTGGGTACCAGTGTTGTCTTGGCCAGTCTGGAGCAATCAGTATCATATTCGGTCTGTCTGCTCTTGCTTTCAAGAGCACCTTGGGCAGAAGAGGTAAAGGTGGGAAGGCGTAAACTGTCCGTGCTGCCCAACTGAAAGAAAGGGCGTCCACTTCTCCAGGCCTTTGGGTGGAATGTCCTTGAGCAGAATTTTGTCAATTGATGATTCCCGTGGGAGGCAAAGAGATCTATGTCTGGCCTTCCCCACGCTTGGATTATATTTGTAAACACTTGAGGATGCAACTTCCATTCGTGCGGGTCTGTCATATTTCTGCTTAGATTGTCTGCCAGTGAGTTTTCCAAACCTGGCAGGTACTGTGCTTGAAGTTCGATTTGCCATTCCAGAGCCAAGTTCCAAAGTGACATGGCCAGCCTGCACAGGGGGTATGAATGTGTTCTTCCTTGTTTGTTTATGTACCACATTACTGTGGTGTTGTCTGTTCTTATCAATAATTGCCCTGGATGCAGGAGGTCCTTGAAAGCTGGAATTGCATTTATCACTGCTAGCATTTCCTTTTGATTGATGTGAAGGTGCTTTTCCTTTTGGGACCATTTGCCCTGAATGCACCTGTCTGTCATGTGTGCCCCCCAGGCGTAGTCTGAGACGTCTGTTGTGATGACTTGATTTGCTTGAGGCTTGCAGAATGGTAGACCTGTGTTTGTTTGGCATGCTTGGGCCCACCATAGAAGTTCCTTTTGCAAACATGGGATTAGTGGTATTATTGTTTCCAAACTGTGGCTGTGTTGAGACCATAGGTTTTTTAGGTACCATTGAAGTTTCCTCATATGCAACTTTGCACATGGGATTAGAAGAATGCAAGATGCCATGAAGCCCAGAGCCTGCAGGATTTTCCTTGCAGTTAGCCTGGTACAATTTGCTAGTATTTTGAAGTACTGAGTTAGTTGCCTCTGTTTTTCTGGTGTAAGATAGGCCATCTGGGTGTTTGTGTACAAGTTGGCACCCAGGAAAATTATTTTCTGAGATGGTGTTAGCCTGGATTTCTCTTTGTTGACTGTGTATCCCAGAGAATTCAATAACCATGTTACATAAGCCAGATGTTCCAGAAGTATGTGTTTGCTGTCCGCTTGGATCAGGCAGTCGTCCAAATAAGGGTAAATTTGTATCCCTTGAAGTCTGCAGTAGGCAATTACTGATGCCAGGCATTTCGTGAATACTCTGGGTGCAGTAGATAAGCCAAAGGGCAATGCAGAGAATTGATAGTGGATTGAACCTGCAAGAAATCTGAGGTATCTTCTGCAGATTTGTCTGATTGGGACATGCAGGTATGCCTCCTTGAGGTCCAATGTTACCAGCCAAGACTCCTTGCCCAGCATGGGAAGAAGCTGCTGTAAGGTGAGCATCTTGAATTTTGGTGCGAGTAGAAATGTGTTTAGGATGGATAAGTCCAAAATGGGTCTCCAATCGGTTCCCTTCCTTGGTACCAGGAATAGTCTGGAATAAAAACCTTGACCTTGTTCGTGAGTAGGTACCTCTTGAAAAGCTTTCATGTCCATGAGCTTTGAAATTTGTATTCGAGCCTCTGCCCTTTGATTGTGTGGCAGGTTCGGCATGCCTCTCATTTTTGGAAGAGTGTGAAAATGAAATCTGTAGCCTCTGTTTATAATGTCCAGGATCCATTTGTCTGTTGTGATAATATGCCAATTTTTTGAAAATAATGTCAGCTTTCCTCCCAAGGGTGCTGCCAGCTGACACTTGCTTGGCATGCAAAGGGGAAAGTCATTGGGTTTGTTTCCTGTATTGTTGTGCACTGTCTTCGCCACCTCTTGGTGCTGGAGTTTGCCATTGTTTGTCTCTATATGATCCTTGAGATTGTCCTCTGCCCCTGGTGCACCTGTATCTACCTCTTTGGGGCTTGTCCGTGGCTGGAAAGGACCATTTTTTTGAAGGCCAATTTCTGCTAAAACGTGGTGGTTGTACCTGTAGAAAAGCTTTGACTGTTTGCATAGATTTAGCTTTTTCTTCCATTTTCCGTAGTATCTCCTCAGCATTAGTACCAAATAATACATCCTTTTGTAAAGGAGCATCTAGTAGTTTAGCTTTAACATGATCAGGCAAGGTTTGTTCCCTAAGCCAGGCATGTCTATGAATGACTGACCCTGTAACAGCAGCTCTACTTGAGGCCTCTAGAGCATCATAGCCACATTGTAAGGTGTGTTTACCCACTTGTTCTGCACTATGCATCATATCCTGCAACTCCTTCAAATCTGGTTGTTCAGGTTGTGACATTTTATTCCTTAATTGTGATAACAGAAACTGCTGATATTTAAGCATATGGAACTGACAATTTAAGGCCCTCATGGCTAGGGTGGCCAAGGTATATACCTTTTATCCCCACCTTTCTAAGGCTCTAGACTCTCTTTCGGAAGGTATTGGATTCTTAGCAGTAGAGGCCTTCATTCCCTTGGGGCCTTGAGAAATGGTTTCAGGGTCAGCATTATGGCTTTTGTAAAGAAATTGGTGTGAGTTAGGAGCTATGTAGTACCTATCCGGCTTGACTGGGGTAGGAGGCAGGGAATCCGGATTAAGGCAAGCCTCCAAGTAAACATCATCAAGTATGTCCAAGACAGGAGGAATCGCCAGAGGTCTGTGCTGAGGTAGAAAAAGAAATTCCCTAAGTCTTTTCTTGGAATCTGAAAAATCTTGGCCTTCCCAATGGAAGTGTTCCCTCAAGGTATGCAAGGTTTCCCCGAAAGAAAAATCCTCTGGGGGAGATACAGAAGGAATGGACGCTCTGCATCAGAATCTTCAAAGGGGAAGTACGAGTGTTCCTCTTCATCAGAATGTTCTGAAATAATGCAGCCCTGGTCAGAAGAGGGAGAATCTTCCTCCACTCTGGTTCTCTTGTCCGGAGGGGGTTGGGAACCCCTGATAAGAGTAATTAAATCCTCAGCCATTTTGAGCATCTGCTTTTTAGGCATGGGACCTGGAGATGGGCCCTGTGCAACAGGCCTCTTGGGATGCATGGCTGGTTTGGACTTAGTAAAGGCCTTTATGGAAAAGGAAGATGAGGGTCTGAAGACACCATGGGTGGAAGTGGACCTGTCCACATTAAGAGGCTCAACACTCACAGTGGCTTCGGTAGCTGTAGTCAGGTTATGGGCCGAGGCACCTGCGATCTCGGTTACAGAAGACACCGCCAGAGAAGTGTCGTCGGTAGTCAGGGGCTGCGTAGGCGCCTCACTGAGAACCGGACCACATGTAGTCGGTTTTGGCATGGTGTCGGTGGAGACCGCGGACCTCGCGTGTCGGTCTTTGTCATTGCGTTTTTTGGACAAAACGGTAGTCGGAGTCTCTGACGACATTTTATAATCAAAAGCTTTACCAAAAAGGTGCTGGGCGAACTCCGCCCGACGCTTAATAGTGCGTTTATTGAAAGTAGCACAAAAGCGACAGCCCGAGACGTCGTGGTCTGGGCCTAAACAAGGTATACAGAGGGAATGGAAATCCTTATGCGGTATTTGCTTCCCACAAGAAATACAATTGTTAACTTATTTATTTTACATTTGTTGACCGGGCTAGTCTAGCTGGACATGTATCCGTTTTCAGTAGAGGCCCGGGGAGAAAAGCTCCAATACACGAAGTAAAAAAATGCATTAACCACAAAAAAACAAATATATGCATAAATAAGTACAAGGTTAGACTTATGTAAGAATTTAAAAAAAAAAATAAACTAGCAAAAAAACTAATTTGCAAAAAACAACTAATTAAAATGAAGTTATCAGGGGTGTACATACTAAAATTAGATTAATAAAAACAGATTATCAAAACACTAGATTGAATAGTATGGAGGAGAGGAAAATAAAATTTCTGGCTAGAGTCAGTATCTAAGAAATAACTATAAACAATTTAATATGTTGTTTAGAAGCTCAGTCAGAGGAGGGGGTGGGGAGTAGTGATAATCAGTCGGGGTTCGCACAAGGACATAGCCACTGAGTTTTAAGATGTTCTTTGATATGTTTTTTGAAGAGAGACGTAGAGTCAAGGTTAGTCATTTCATAAGGGAGTTGATTCCAGATTTTTCCGACAGTATTTGAGAATAAGGAGTCCCCAGCTTTATTGTAAGATTTAGTCAAGGCTACTAGGAGTTTTTTAGCAGAGCGTAGTGTGGTTAGGTTTTTATAAGGTAAAATCAGTTTAGTAAGGCTAGGGGTTTCATCAGGATAATAAAGGGTCTTATGAATGATGAGTAATTGTTGATAGAGTAAGTGGTTATTAAGCTCTAACCAGTTTAGTTGCTTAAGGTTGAGACAGTGGTGCGTTCTGAAGGGAGAAGCAGTAATGAATCTAGTTATACTATTGTAACAGGTAGAGAGTTTGGTAAGGTTGGTTTTAGATAAGTTAGTGTATATAGCAGAGGCATAGAAAAGGGTGGAGATCAGGTGGGTTTGGGCAATGGTTTTTCTAGCTGCTGGGGTAAGGAAGGGTTTAATTCTGTAGAGAGTACCAATTTTTTTGTTAACTGATTTAATGGTGGTGTTAATATGGTCATCAAAATTAAGACGGTTATCAATAGTTACACCTAGTAGGCGAGTGGTTATATCTGGGTTAATACAGGTAGCATTATTAGAGGAGATAGTGAAGAAAGGTGTGGGAGATTTAGGAGTAGGAGTAAAGAGAAGAAGTTTTGTTTTTTTGGGGTTGAGAAGGAGAGAGTGCTCCATAAACCATTTTTCTACATTTTGGAAGACTGTTTGGGTGAGGGACTGGAGGGAGGAAACATTCTTAGCAGCACAGATTAAAGCCGAATCATCAGCATAAGAATGCAGCTGGCTTGAGGTATATTCAAGTGAAGGTCATTGATAAATAATGAAAAGAGAAGGGGACCTAAGATTGAGCCTTGTGGAACCCCAATGTTTACTGGTAGTAAGGATGATAGGTTATTGTCCCAAAGCACTGCTTGTTGCCTGTTTTGGAGATAACTCTTGAACCATTGATGTGCTTGTGTGCTAAGAGAATAGACATTTAGTTTGTCAAGAAGTGTATTATGGTTAACCATGTCAAAAGCTTTTGACAGGTCTAGGAATAGTGCTGAGGAGAAAAGATTATTGTTCCTATTATTATTGTTCCTATTATTATTTATGGAGTCAGAGAAGGAAAGAAGGGCAGTTGTAGTACTGTGGGAAGGTCTAAAACCATGTTGACAGTCGGCTAGAAGTTTGTTTTGTAGAAGGTAATTAAGAATTTGTTTGTGTATGCATCTTCCCATTATTTTAGCTAATGGGGAGAGTAAGGCAATAGGGCGAAAGTTAGAGAACTCAGTGGAGGAGCCCCCTTTATGTAGAGGAATAATATGAGATATTTTCCATAAGGTGGGAATTTTTCCTTCAGAGATAGTCCTGTTAATAAGTATGGATATGGGGTAGACTATAGCCTCTGAAGCAATTTGTAGGTATTCTGACGGGAGTTGGTCAGTGGATGGGGTGCAAGGTTTAAGTTTCTTGAGAAGTTTATAAATAAGAGATGTAGCGACAGGTTGAATATGAAAGGAATTAGGTAAGGCTTTAGAGGTATTTGGTAAGGTAGCATTAGATGTTGGTAATGAATTAGCTAGGGTTTGAATAGCTTCTGTAAAATACTTGTTGAAGGCTTCTGGGATCTGGGTGGAATTGTTGTTGTTAAAGCCTGAAGGGGTAGGAGTAGTAGAATGTCCTGGTTTCAGAAGTTTATTAATACCTGCCCAGAATTTTTGGGGGGTTTGTTAACTTTGTCTGACATCGGTCTGAGGCAAGAAAAGTTTCCCCAATGGGGTACTTAGCTTTAAAGAAGACTTCGGTTTCCAAATTTTCGTAATTTCAGGAGCTGGCCGACTGGCACTTGCGAACTGCTTCTGCTTCGGGCACCGCGCGGCAAACAAGACTGAAGAAAATGGCGTTGGCTGTGTCTTATATACCCCTATCACACTGACGTCAGGAAAGAAAGAGACGACAACCAACGCCGGACCTAGACTTTGGAATTCGGCCGACCGAGGACCCGCCTGACGGCAGGAGAACCCATCTGTTATGACTGCAGCTGTATGCACGATGAACATCCAGGACTGCAACAGTGAATACACTCAAACATCTGCATTTATGGTAAGTGTACACAACTGTTCTTTGTGTTTCACTGTTGCAGTCATCACACTTGGGTTTATTCCCAAAGCTGAAGAAAGGGTGGAGGCAGGCAAGAAGAACTGGGAACTGGCTAGTATGCCCTGCAGGAGTGCTGCTGCAAAACCCGCCATGGATTTGGAAAAGATAGGCAGGTGGTAATGCTTGGTAAAGGTGTGTACAGAACTCCAGGTAGCAGCTTCCAGAATTTCCATGGTAGGGACTCCCCTGAGGAATGCTGTAGAGGTAGAAGCTGCCCTAGTGGAATGTGTTCTGACCCCCTCAGGGGTTGGTTTCCCATGGTGCTTGTAGCAGAAATGGATACAGTGTACTATCTATTTGGAAATTGTTTTGAAATGGCCTTGCCCTCTGCCCCTGGTGCAAAGCTGACTAGTAACTGGTCAGAGTTCCTGAAAGGCTTAGTCCTATCAAGGTAGAATCTGAGCTGTCTGTGCACATCCAGGGAGTGCAGAATCATTTCCGCTTTATATTGAGGATTAGGAAAGAAGGTTGGCAAATGGATAGATTGGTTGAGAGCCACACTGGACACCACTTTGGGCATAAAGGAAGGGTTAGTCCTGAGGGAAACCCTGTCAGCATGGAAAATAATGAAGGGTTTCACAGCCATAAGTGCTTGTAGCTCAGACACTCTTCTAGATGAAGTGATGCCGGAAGCAAGGCTATTTTCTAAGAGAGGAATTTTAACTCTGCTGATGCTGCAGGCTCAATTGGGGGTAGCCTGAGCTTTTCCAGTACAAAGTTAAGGTCCCAAGCAGGGGTGGGTGCTCTCCTTGTTTGCCCCTCAAAAGAACTGCTTGATGAGAGGGTGATAGAAGAGAGGTGGCTCAGTGTTGTAATGAGCCGAGATGGCAGAGGCAAGGATCTTAATGGAGGAGGATAGGCCTCTGTGGAGTAGATCTGCTAGGTAATCCAGGATTAGAGGTAAGGAGGGCAGTGCTGTGTCCTCTCCTTTAGATTGAGTCCAGGAACAATACCTTTTCCACTTATCAGCATAGGATTTCCTTGTACTGGCTCTTCTGGCTTCAGGAATGATGTCCAGCACCTGTTTGCTTAGGGTTGTCATGGGGGGAGAATTTAAGGAATAAGCCAGGCTGCAAGATTCATGGTTTGCAGTTGTGGATGCAAGATCTGCCCCCCCTGCTGAGTGAGGAGGGTTGGGATCCGGGGTAGGTGCCAGAGTAACACTGGTGACAGGCTATGCAGTAGTGGGTACCAGTACTGGCATGGCCAGTCCGAGGCAATCAGGATTGTCCTTGGTATGTCCTGTCTTGAGTAATATTCTTGAGAGAAGAGGCAAAGGGGGGAATGCATAGACTGAGAGGTTTTCCCACTGGAAGGATAGGGCATCCACTTTCCGGGCCCTGCTGTGAGGTGTCCTGGTGTGAATTTGCTGAGCTGGTGATTGCAGGGGGAGGCAAAGAGGTCCACCTTTGGGGTCCCCCATTTCTGGATTAGAAGGCTGAAGGTGTTGGGAGTCTAAACTGCCACTCGTGTGGGTCTAGGAGATTTCTGCTTAAGTCATCTGCCAGAGAGTTTTGTTTGCCTGGCAGAAATTGAGCTTGCAGATGAATATGCATGTCCAAGGCCATGTTCCACAGGGCCATGGCTAGCATGCATAGTGGGTAAGAGTGGGTTCCCCCCTGCTTGTTGATGTACCACATAACTGTGGTGGTGTCTGTTTTTATTAGTAGCGGTCCTGGTGAGAGTAGGGACCTGGAAGCTGTCAAACTGCTAGCATTTCTTTTTGGTAGATGTGCAGATGAATTTGACTTAGGCTCCAGTGGCCCTGAATGCACTGGTCGTCCAGGTGTGCCCCCAGGCACAGTCTGATGCATCTGTGGTTAGGGTCTGGGCGCTGTGGGGTTGAGTAAAGGGAAGTCCCTTGTTGTGGTTGCATGCTGCTGCCCACCAAAGAAACTCTGTCCTTAGACAAGGTATGATAGGTATGTCGGTTTTCAGGTCCTGAGAAAGTTGGCACCAAGGACTTTTTAAGTACCACTGAAGTTTCCTCATATGCAGTCTGGCATATGGAATTAGTAGGACGCAAGAGGCTATGAGCCCTAGGGCCTGCAGGATTTTCCTTGCAGACAGCTGGGTTCTGGTAGCCATTTGTTTGCCTGTCAGATGGGCTTGGTTCCCCATCTGGGTACTTAGCTTAGTTGAAGACTTTGGTTCTGAAACTCGAAAAAGAAAATTTCAGGAGTCAGCCGACCGCCACTTGCGAACTGCTTCTGCTTCGGGCACTGCACGGCAAGAAAGATTGATGTAATGGCATCGGCTGCATGCTTTATACCCCTGACTACCTGACATCATGGAAGATGGGACAGCAACAGATGTAGGACCCAAAATTTTGATAATCAGACCGACTGAGGGCTACTGCAAGCAGATAACCCAACTGTGATGACTGCAACAGTGAAACACGAAGAACATCTAGAGGTATTGCTAAAGGTCTATGTTGTGGCAAATCTAGAAATTCTCTGAGTCTCTTTTTGGACTGGGGATAGTCTTGGCATTCCCACTGGAAATGCTCTCTTAAAGTGTGTAGGGATTTACCAAAAGAAAAATCCTCTGGAGGGGAAGCAGAAGGAATGGATTATTCTGCATCTGAATCCTCATAAGCAGATAAAGGCATATCTTCATATTCAGAAACCTCAGAGTCGTCTGACTCTTGGTCTGTTAAAGCTGCTGGGGACAGGTCTCTTTTTCTCTTAGGAGAAGGCTGGCTTCCCCTAATCAGCATAATCAGGTCTTCTGCCATTTTAAGTATTTGTTGTTCTGGCAAGGAAGCAGGTGCTTGAGTTTGGGTCGTTTTTTTAGGTGTAGCTCATATTCTTGGCCTTAGAAACTCGGTAATTTTAGACAGACCTGAAGATGCAAAATAAGTTGTCGGTTTGTGTCGAATATCGGTAGTGTAAAGAACTTCCTCGGAAGCCGGTGCCTCCACAGTGGCTCCGGACCCATACAAGATAGCTACATCCGCAGTCAAAGAAGAGTCTCTCGGCATAACAGACTCCGAACGGGTCTCGGTAGCGGCCTGTGAATCCATCGAAGTGGGCATCAGGGGCTGTGAAAGCACCTCACTGAGTACCGGCAAACTGTTGACTAGCTTAATGGAAGCTTCATGGGCAGTTTTGGTCCTGTGCGGTCTATCTCTGTCTTTATCCTTACATTTTTTTGGAAGATCGGTAGTCGGATGGCTTACTGAAGCCATTTTGGAATATGGATATCAACAGCGAAAGTATCTAGCGACAATAAGGGATTGACGACGAACAGTTCAAGCATTAAACAAGGCACAAAAGTGACAGCGAGGAACATCGTGGTCTGGGCCTAAACAGGTGACGCAGTAAGAATGGAAATCTCAGTGTGGTATTTGCTTTCCACAGGCGAGATAATTGTTAATTTTTTCTGACATCAGTTAGAACAAGAAAAAAAGGATCCCCAATGGGGTACTTAGCTTTAGAAGACTTCAGGATGATTCAATTTGGAAATGAAAACTCAGGTAGCGGCTGACCGACACTCGTGCAAACTGCTTCGGGTTCCTCGGCAAGAAAGACTGATGTAATGGTGTTGGCTGCCTCTTTTTATACCCCTGATGATCTGACGTCAGTCATGGAGCGACAGCAACCTACACAGAAATACTAAGTTTCTGGTACTCGGGCCGACTGAGGGCTACCTGCAGGCAGATAACCCAAGTGTGATGACTGCAACAGTGAAACACGAAGATCATCATCAGAAGTTTCAATAACTGGAAGGAGGAGTCAGCAATAGGGTATTGGAGCTCTTTCTGCCCTTTCAAAAGCAACAGGTTTTGAAGAAAAAGGCTATTCAAGTGTGGAATCTGAATGTAAAGCAGCAATGAGAAGAGGATGACAGGCAGCTGAAAGTAGAACTTGTAAACTAACAGCAAGGACACGGAATGGAATCTAACTGATTTACATCTAGATCATGGAAAGACTGAGAATAAATGTTTTGCAACTACAAGAACTGCACATTTGAGTAATAATTTAAAAGAAAAAATTTGGATTGTTGAGGATTTAATTTGGTGAAGAATGGGGGTCTAGCAGGAGTGAAATGCAGAGCAGAACACTGCTGTCTTCAAGTCATTAATATCGACATTACATTTAATTGCAGTATATAGTGGCTCAATCCAGTGGGAATGTACTTTGTATTAAGGTACTGCTGGAGTAAACCATGGGGGGATATGCTATGTGAATACTAAGTGTGATGCCGTGTTTATATTTTAGCTACTACACAGATTCTGAACAAGATGTAGAAATGGAGCATGTATACAATTGCAACGTGGGGTTTTGTTTTAATGAATGTAAGCTGTATTATTGGCAAAATCTCAGGTGGATGAATACACCACATGTGAACAGGTTGTAATGAAGGAGGAATTAGTGACTATTTAACTGGGTGAAGGTCTGATTAAATGATTTATGTTACATGTTGGACTCTGCCTAGAGTGCAGGTTTGGGCAGTTAGGAATGTATGATTTTATGTCTAGAATATATTGCCTATGAATTTACTTTGATGGCATGAAAATGATAACTTGTTGATAGGGGGATGAAAGTATGGGTATTACCATTAGGAGTAATAGGCAAAGAGAAAATTATATACTAGGAAAACAAAGTTAAACAGCTAACCTGCATGTTATATACTTTTGTGTCAGATTCACTTGATTAGAAGCGCAAGCTAATACAGTCCAGGGAAATGATTGTTGATTCTTTCCATGAGGAGTGGGGAATTGGTGGATGAAAAGGATAAGGTTCTTTACTGCATATGTCACATTTGGACTGGTGAGTACTGACAGGGGGAAGTGGGAATAAGACTTTAAGGACAGGGAGGGAGGAAGGTCATACATCCAAATATACAGGTTACAGCCACAGTTATGGATGATAGTGGGCACAGATGGAGCAGCAGGGGAGTAAGTGTCTCCAACCATGGAAAAATACTGTAAATAGTTATGGGAGTGGGGTTATGATTTGTTAAAATAAGGGGGAGGGAACATGGGAAAAATTATGGAAGTACTGGTGTTTATGCGTGAATGTGGAACTTGGATGTTAAGCAAATTTTCTTGTGAAACAAGAATATACAGTACAGATAATAAAATGGGATGAAAAGTATATGGTAAAAAAGAATGCAGTAAGGAGAATGAATGACAACAGCAAGGACAGAGAATGGAAATGTTGGCAACACAGGTGAGTACTGCCAGTGAAGGCAATCATGAAAAAGGTCTGATCAGAACCACTGATGAAGGCACTGAGAGCAGGGTCAACATCAATCATCATCCAGTTTTTATAAATGTGAGAAAACACTTCTGCTTTAACAGCTCTAATACTGGTACCAGCACTTCAGTGAATATTCTAGAAGCAGAGGAAATACCAAAGGGCAGGCAGCCTGCACTGATAGGCTAGTGCTGCTAAGACAGGATGCAGAAACTGCCAAAATGTAAAGAATCATGCTCAAAAGTATCATCAAGAAGCCCTCACGCAACAGCAGCATCATGGAACATACAGAGACCACGTGGGACCTTCCATAATGGATATGGTAGCATACTTTGGCTGAAATTGTACAGCTGTTTAACTAAACTTACCAAACAGTAGATGTTTGAATGATCACGGCTGTAGTACTGCAAGTTACATAGGCTACATCTTGCTAAGGATATAACGATTGGCCAGCTTCCAAAGCTTCACAGCACCTTCCACCCACCCAAAACAAAATAGCTTGAGCTGAGCTGGCTAAAAGATGGTTTTGGGAGCAAAGCTCTTCACAACTTTCCGGCTGTCAAACAGAGCACTCCTTTGTGGGCAGTATGTGAAGTACAAGACATTAACAAAGGTGGCTTCAATGCCTGAAAGGCCTACACCAAGCATCATTCTGTACTGCTAAACAACATTTTGCCAAATCTATTTGGCCATCTCCAGGAAGGCAGAGTAGTAGTTCAGCTCTGTGATGGGAATGATCAGTAGTCCAGCAAGGAAGAAACAGCCAATGAAAACAATCAATCCTTAACTAGCCTCAGCTTGAGGTAAGCCAGAGAAGTGAAGTCACGGTCCAACTACATCTCCATGTTTCCTGGAGGCACAAGAGACCATTCTGTGTGAGACGCATAGGCTGCCACCATACTCCATCATAGGCAAAGGAATGGTACACACCCCAGGTCACAGTCTCAGGAATACATAGCATGGGTGCCTCTCCATTTGAATTTAGGTTAGTTGAAAATGAATAACAGGATATCTATCCCTCACAAGATGAGACATCGTTATACCTAAAAATTCCGTGGTCACAGAAAACATGGCAGTCTTAAGGAAGGATGAAAGCTTTGGTTTGGCTGGGTATTCCTTTATCTTATTACTCTTTGACTCCTGCCCCACTGTGTATGAAAGAATTTCAGGTTTAACCCTACAACATAAACCCTTCACTGATGTATGCACAACACAATTGCAGTTTGACAAGCCTTGAAATTCTCAGTGGTTGGGTTTCATTTCTGGCACTTGTATACACCCTGACATTGTTTTTTGAGCAAAACAGACATGTTCTGTGTTGGTACTGGTAGGTGATCTGCTGAGAACAGAAACACTTTGAAGCTCTATGTTTCTACAGAATCAAAAATGGGAACTACCAATAATGAATATTAGAATGAAATCTAAATTGTACAGTTAATTGAAAAGGTGGGTGATGTTCAGGACAGGCACACTCCCTTATTCATGATGCAAGAATGCTGCAACATGAAATAAGGACGTAGCACACATATCCTGAGCATGGGAGCTTAGTATCTTTAAACTGAACCAGCTGCTGAAAAGAACATGAAACCGCATCCAAGTGTACACCCTCGATAGACAACGCTTCAAATAGTACTTGTAGATTAATTGGCACTATGTTTTTCCTTTAAAATGTATATACATTTACTTTCTGAGTAACAAACAGGAAATGTATATCCCACCAAATGTGACCAGTGCTGAATGCATTTATAACTCAAGTATGAGAGAAATTATAATATCCTTAAATCCACATTACATAAATACTATAGCGCATGACATAACACAGTTCAGTAAAGAGCAGAAAATCTGAAATAATAAAATACCTGCATTGCAAAAGAGCCCAGAATATGCCACTGTTTCTCCCAATAGTATTTTCTTTTGAGTTTACTGTCAGGCAATTTCCCTGGGCAGTCCAGAGCACTGAAATTTAAGAGAAAAATAATATAAGATAAAATTCTGCATCAGAGTAGAGATATGAAAACACAACCACAATTACTATTCTCTTTCTAAGAAATACATCTAAGAAAGTACAGTTGTGCACACTTACCATAAATTTAGAAGTTCTAGTGTATTCACTGCTGCAGTCATCACATTTGGGTTATCTGCCTGCAGGTAGCCTTGAGCTGGCCTGAATACCAGAGTCTTAGGTTCATAGGTAGGTACTAGGCTATCTGCCCGAAGGCATTTATAAGCCTAGCCGGAATGTGTTGGCTTTCGCCGCCCCCTTAGATTAGTTCCCTGTGCCTCTGTCCAGCAGAGCCATTGAAGTAATCCCTGGGGTAAACTTTCTGTTTCCTATCCACTTCTGAAGAGGGTTAGTGAGGAGCTCTGCCTAATGTAGATTGGAATCTTGTTCCAGAGCATTGGAAGTCTCTGGGACAGGAATATGTCCCTCCAACATGTCCTATTTATTGTTGTGGTGAGGTTTAGATCCCCTGGAGCATGTGGCTCGAGGGGATATGGTTTTCTTTAGGTGGAGCATGTCCATCAATTCTGGGTTGGACATGGCCTTGTATTGTCAGGCAGAGATCACCTCTGAGTAGGCGGTATGCAACAGAGTACAGCTGGAGTTTCTTCAGTTGAGCTGCATAGGGCATCTGCTTGAGGCCAGTGATCCTCTTGGTGAGGTACTTCTGTGGTCTTTCCAGTTGTTGCAGGTGTCTTGTAAGGTACATCCCAAATTGGGCATTGTACTCTATGATGGGTCTGATGAGTGATGCAATTTGGGGCCCAATGACCTCTTTCGATCTGGATGCAAACCCTTTTGTGATTAGGTGGGTCACACAGAAGGATTTTCTAACCACTTTGGCTATGTGATTATCAAAGGAGAGGTTACTATCTACTTGGGTCTCCAGATCCCTTATTATGTCTTTCGTATTTAGGGAGCTACCACCTATGTGGTAGCTTGTGCGTACTTTGTTTTTTCCAAAGGCGATGACTATGCACTTTTTGGCAGTTAGCTTGAGGCCATGGTTTTGACACCAGGTATCTGTCTCAGTGAGACCTTTTCGAAGGATGTCTGTGTCAGCCGGAGAGTCAATTATAGCCCCTAGTTTGCAATCGTCTGCGAACTTGGTCAGCCATAGTCCTCCTGTGCTTGCCTGTACCTCTGAGAAGTATATGCCGAACAGGAGGGGTCCTAGGACTGAGCCCTGGGCAACTCCACTTGTAACCGGTTTAGAGTCAGACCTAGCTCCTGCAACTCTTACCATGTGGGTTTTGTCCGTGAGCCAGTTGGTAACCCATCTTGTGACATAGGGGGGTTTATGTTCAGACTGGTGAGCTTGTCTATAATACCTGAGTGGGGAATGGTGTCAATGGCCTTTGCAAGGTCTAGGTAGGCTGTGTGGACCACCTTTCCCTCGTCTATAGCCTTGGTAACTGTCTTAAAGAAGTCCACCAGGTTTAGGAGGCATGATCTACCCTTAAAGCCAAACTGGGTACAGTCCAGTGTTTGGAGGTTTCCAGTGTCTCTGTTAATGAGATCCATGATGATGCGCTCCATAGCTTTGCAGACCAAGCTAGTCAGGCTTATCGGGTGATAATTCCCGGGGTCCATTGTAGCTCCACCTTTGTGGAGTGGAATAACTGTTGTTGTGCGCCACTCTGTGTGCACATAGCCTGTGGAGAGGCTGAGTTTAAACACTGTGTTTAGGTGAGGGGTTAGTTCATCTTTGAGCTCGTGTAGGATGCAGCCTGGCCCTTTTGGGGGTGAGAGGGGGGTGAAGTTTGCACTGAACCCATTTGCCAGGATGTTGGCTATATCAGTCAGTTCAGGGTATTTTGTGCCATTCTGCACCTACTCTGAGCAAATCTGAGAATTGCCACTTAAGATTCTTGACATAGCTAAAGAATGCCTTGTGGTTATCTTTGGAGTCCATGGCAATTTTTCTTTCAAAGCTAGCCTTGGATGATTTTATGAGGGAACGTAGTTTCTTGCTGATACTGATCAGGGATGTCTTCCCTTCTTGGGATTTTACTCTTTTCTGTACTAGTTTCCTCCTTCTATTGTATAGCTTGTTTATGGCAGGGGTCCACCAGACTGGTTTCCTTTTCCTGGAGGGGTGAATCTTGGTTTTGTTTGGGATAGCACGATCCATGCAGTCTTGTAGGTGCCTGTAGAGTGCATTAGTAAAGGATTTTATAGCTTGGACAGCGTTATCCTTTAGCATGGGGGCTTTGAAACTTCCCACCTTAGTCTTAAGTAACGTGAAGTTTACTTTTGAAAAGTTTTTCATGGTGGTTTCTTTGACCAGGGGTGGTGGCGGAATGTGGATACACACAGTGATTAGTTTATGGTCAAGATCTAACCAGCGAGGGGTTGACCTCCGGTGTGGAACACTGGTCACCCATGTTGGTGATTACCAGGTCCAATATGTTGTCACCTCTGGTGGGGGTGTTGACCAGCTGACCCAGGGCATTTGAGTTTATAAATTCTAGGAAATGTTGAGCAAGGGAGTTTGTACTTGAGTAGTTCTCCCAGTTAATGTTTGGGTAATTGAAATCACCCAATATCAGGGTGTTTGGTTGGACCTTTATGTTTGCCAGTGTTTCCAGAAATGCGGAGTGGGGGTCCTGGGACATGGTGGGTGATCTGTAGCAAGCTATAATTTGGATAGCAGTTCTGCCCTTTGTTAGTTGCACGTGGATGATCTCTGAAGCATCATGC
Source organism: Protopterus annectens (assembly GCF_019279795.1). NCBI lineage: Eukaryota > Metazoa > Chordata > Ceratodontiformes > Protopteridae > Protopterus > Protopterus annectens. The sequence goes on along the minus strand of NC_056746.1, from coordinate 1,526,402,197 downwards.
TGTGCCACTAACCTGGCGCTGTGGGTATCGTTGATGAATATGGATACTCCCCCACCTTTTGTTTTTCGGTCCGGGTTTTGTGGCCAAAATGTATGGTATGAGTTGGAGCCTGGTAGTGCTGGGGTGCTCTCTGGAGCCTTAAACCAGGTTTCTGTTACTGCACACATATCGATTTTCTCCATACTGAGGAGTGCCTCGAGTGCATGCATTTTGAGGTTTAGACTTCTGGCACTGCATTACCCTCAGTTTTTTGCTACTTGTGCTATTTACGGCAGTGGGTTTGTCTTTTGAGCCTTGCCTAAAAAAAAGCACTATGGGGGTGGCAAAAGCCTTGGCCAGTATTCGAAAGCTTAAGGGTGACAGATGCAAGCCATCTCTAGTGAAGCAGTGTGGCTTGTCCCAGGCTGACAGACACTGGATCCCCTTTGAATGACACCAGAAGCTTAGTCAATTGCTGAAATTGATCATTTTTTCTCTATACCGTGGTATCATTCATGGTGACGGCAGGATGCTAGTCAGGGCCAGGGTCATATCGGCCTGGGCTACGTGATCAGAGAGCTCCTCCATGTCTCTTTTCATGTAGTCCAGGGAGGTACAGCTCAGGTCATTCACATCATGGACAATGACAGAGTCATATTTGTACTTGTTCTGGAGTGACATGAGTGCTTGTGTTATGTGGCAGATCCTGGCACCCAACAGGCAGCTAACCGTAACCTTCTCCTTGTTAAACCTAGTGAGTGGGACGTCAGTGTGCCTGACTATAGAGTCACCTATTACTAGTGTGTTGGGTATGTTATTTTGCCTTAAGGGCTGTGATTGTGTGGCACACTGGTTTTGTGAAGTATGTGTTTCATGGTTTGTGTTGGGGGGTGGAGGTTGCTTGGATGTCTGCTTTGGAGGTCTCTGTTGCTTCTGCAGATTTTTATTTAGAGCCTCTGAGTATGTTTTTGTGTATTTATGTGTGTTTTTGCAGGTGCTGGTTTCATAGGTCTATGTGAGACTGGTGGTGTGATGCAAGTAATTCCCTTCTCCTCTTGACTGCCTGGTCCAGTCTTGGGTTGAGAGAGCTTAGCCTCCAGTTTGACTGTATAATTGCATCTCTCGCATGTATTTGTGTTTGGTGGAAGGAGGAGAGGGTTGTCTGTGTACATGTGGCAATTGTAACATTGCCTCAAAATGCCCAGATTCACCAGTTGGACCGGACAGTACACCTGAAACTGCCCTTTGGACATGCCTGGATAGGTACAGTGAACTGTTTTACTGATTGGCTGGTAAGCTCGAATAGAGAGCCTTGTCCTTCTCTACAGTACAGGGGGGGTCTAGTGCTAAGGTTTATTAGTGCTTGCTATGAGTTTTGAGCAAGTGCTGGTATGAGAAGTGAATGGTTTGAGTGCTTAAGTTGAAAGTTTGTCTAGTTCCAAGGGAAAAATTGAAGAGTAGACTTTGTGGAGCCGGGAATAGTTATACCCTAGCTACCCGGCGTGCAAAACCATGCAAATGCAGGTTTTATATCAGGGGAAATGAAAGAGAGAGAAATTAGCCCAAAATGGCCAATAAACTACTAATTTCTGGGCTGAAACCACTCCTCCAGGGACAGATAGGCTGCACAAAGCTCCCTCTCACAGTGAACAGAGAAACTTCCTTCTATCCAAGTAAGGTATGGGCAAACACAGAAACTTGTAACACAGCCCTGAATTTAGCAATAACCTGAAAACTGGACTATACTAGATTAGAAAGGCGGGAATGGATTCCTGTGTCAGATGCTCTCTCTTCTTCCATGACGTCAGGTCGTCAGGGGTATAAAAGATGCAGCCAACGCCATTACATCAGTTTTTCTTGCCCCAGATGTCAGATGCCCCCACAATGGGACGCAATTATATGTTATGGTACCCTTCCAACAAAAAGCAAATACACCAGAAAGCTTAAATACACCAGACAAGAAGGAAAGTTTGAGCCAAGAGAAGTCAGGGGGCTGGAGGGAAAGTAACCATGACTACAACAGTGAATACACTCAAACATCTACATTTATGGTAAATGTACACAACTGTACTATGTTATTCGTGTTTCACTGTTGCAGTCATCACATTTGGGTCGATTCCCAAAGCTAAGGAAGGGAGGAGAAAGTTAGAAAGCATTAGGGTGAGCTATTAAGCCCTGCAAGACTGCAGTGGCAAAACCAGCTCTGGATTTAGAAAAAATAGGCAAGTGGTAATGCTTGGTGAAGGTATATACAGAACTCCAGGTAGCAGCTTCTAGGATGTCCCTGGTAGGCACACCTCTGAGAAAGACTGTAAAGGTAGATGCAGCCCTGACGGAATGTAATGTTATTCCCTGTGGGGTAGGTTTTCCATGGTGCTTATAGCAGAAATTAATGCAATGTGCTATCCACTTAGAAATTGTTTGCTTTGAAATGGCTTTCCCCTCTGCCCTTGCAGCAAAGCCAACTAGAAGCTGTTCAGATTTTCTGAGAGGCTTAGTCTTGTCCAAATAAAATCTAAGTTGTCTGTGTACGTCCAAAGAGTGCAGTATTCATTCTCCATTGTTTTGTGGATTCGGGAAAAATGTAGGCAAATGAATGGACTGATTAACAGCCACACTGGACACCACCTTGGGCATAAAGGAAGGACTGGTCCTGAGGGAAACCCTGTATGCATGGAAGATAAAGATGGGCTCCACTGCCATGAGGGCCTGTCATTCAAGACACTCTTCTTGCTGACGTGTTGGCTAGAAGGAAGGCTATTTTCCAAGAAAGAAATTTCAACTCTGCAGTTGCAGCTGGCTCAGAAAGAGGGAGAGTGAGCTTTTACAATACAAAGTTAAGGCCCCAGGCAGGAGTAGGGGCTCTCCTGGGGGTCTTAAATTTTTGGCCCCTCTGAGGAATTGTTTTAGCAGGGGGTGAGAGAAGGGTGGTTCAGTATTATATTGTGCTGAAATGGCAGAGGCATGAATTTTAATAGGCAAGAAGGATAGGCCCTTGTGGGGCATTGCTGTTAAGTACTGAAGAATATGAGGTAAGCAGGGTACCGTTGTGCCCATCCCCTGAGTCTGGCTCCAGAAACAGTATCTTTTCCACCTTTCAGCATAAGATTTTCTAGTACTAGGCCTCCTTGCCTCCAGAGTAACATCTAGCACCTGTTACTGAGGGATGCTATTGGAGAGTTCAAGGAATTAGCCAGGCTGCCAGGTTCAGGGTTTGAAGCAGAGTGTGCAGAATCTGGCCCACATGCTGGGACAGCAGGGAAGGGGTCTGAGGCAGGTAGCATGGTTCCAGCAGTGTCATACGGCGCAAGAGCGGGTACCAGTGCTGTCGTGGCCAGACTGGTGCAATCAGTGTTGTCCTTGGTTTGTCCTGTTTGAACTTTAGCAGCATCTTTGAGAGGAGAGGTGGAGGGGGAAAGGCATAAACTGAGAGGCTTTCCCAGGTAAAGGAAAGGGCATCCACTTTCCAAGCTTGACTGTGGGAAGTCCTTGTAGAACTTGTCCAATTGGTAGTTCTGAGGGGAGGCAAACAGGTCTATCTCTGGGGTCCCCCATTTGTTCCTCAAGAGGGTGAATATTTTTGGTTCTAGTTTCCAATCGTGTGGGTCCATGAGATTTTTGCTTAGCTTGTCTGCCAGTGAATTTAGCTTGCCTGGCAGGAATTGAGCTTGTAGGTGCACTTGGTAGCTCAAGGCTGTGTTCCACAGAGCCATGGCTAGTCTGCAGAGAGGGCACAAGTGGGCTCCCCCCTGCTTGTTTATGTACCACATAACTGTGGTGTTGTCCATCTTTACCAATAATTGTCCTGGAAGAATGTGGTCCTTGAAGGCTGTCAGGGAATTCTGTACAGCTAGCATTTCTTTTTGGTTGATATGCAGGTGCATCTGTTTCGGGTTCCATTTGCCCTGAATGCACTGCCCTGCTAAGTGAGCCCCCCATGCATAGTGTGATGCGTCTGTTGTTAGGGTTTGGGCAGCAGTGGGTAGAGTGAAAAGGAGCCCCTTGTTGTGGTAGCAGGCCTCTGCCCACCAAAGGAACTCTGTCTTTATACATGGAATGATAGGAATCATTGATTCCATGTCCTGAGAATGTTGACACCATAGGCTTTTTAGATAACATTGCAGTTTCCTCATATGCAGTCTTGCATATGGAGTTAGTTGAATGCAAGAGGCCATGAACCCCAGGGCTTGCAGAATTTTCCTTGCATATAGCTGGGTCTTTGTGGCCAGTAGTTTGAAGTAGGTTGTCAAATAAACTTGTTTCTCTGGAGTGAGAAAAGCCATCTGGGAAGTTGTATTCAAGCTTGCTCCCAGGAATTCAATTTGTTGGCAGGGTACTAGATGAGATTTATTTTCATTTATGGTGTACCCCAGTGAGTTTAGAAGTTTTTTTTAAGAATGCCAGATGTGTTCATAGCAATTCCTGTCTTTCTGCCTGAATCAGACAATCATCCAAGTATGGGTATATTTGAATATTTTTCTGCATGCAAAATGCAATGACTGGAGCTAGACACTTTGTGAATACTCTGGACGCAGTAGATAAGCCAAAGGGAAGTGCAGAGAACTGATAGTGCATGGAGACTGCCCTGAATAGTAGGTATTTCCTGCAAGATTCCCTTACTGAATGTGCAGGTAAGCTTCCTTTAAGTCTAAGGTTGCCAACCAGGCATCTTTGCCTATCATAGGAAGCAGCTGTTGAAGTGTTAGCATCTTGAATTTTGGGATTACCAAAAAAGTGTTTAGAATAGAGAGGTCCAGGACAGGACGCCAGGAGCTGTCTTTTCTGGGTACCAGAAAAGTCTTGAATAAAAACCTTGTCCCCTTTCTTCTGCTGGAACAGGGTGAATAGCCCTTATACTTAGAAGAAAGAGAACCTGCTGTTGAGCCTCTGCCCACTCATTTAGGGTTAGGTCTGGCCAACTATTTGGGTTGGTACGGTGTGGAAGTGGAATCTGTATCCTTGGGAAACTATATTCAAAACCCATTTGTCCTGGGTAATGAGTTCCCAGTATTTTGCATGCAGGGCAAGCTTTCCTCCTAAGGGAGCAGGCAGCTGAGCAGGGCTTGGAAGGGTTAAGGTTAAGTCATTGTGCCATTTTCCCGCAGTGGGTGTCTTATTACTGCCTGGTTTGGAAGTGGGAGCCCCCCACTGCTTAGGCCTGTGCATAGCCTGAGACTGTAACCTAGGTGTGGTCTGCTGTTCCTGGATTTGGACTGAGAAGGCCTGGAAGAGGCTGGAAAGGACCAATTCTTTGAAGGCCAATGCCTGCTAAATCTGGGAGGCTGTACTTGCATGAAATCTTTATCAGTTTGCATAGATTTAGCTTTTTCCTCCATCTTTTTGAGGACTACTACTGCTTTGTTGCCAAATAGGCGGCCTTGGTTTAAGGGAGAATCCAGTAATTTAGCTTTAACATGATCTGGCAGGTTTTGCTCCTTAAGCCAAGAATGCCTTCTAAGTTCAGGCCCAGTGACAGTAGCCCTGCACGATGCTTCTAAAGAGTCAAAACCACATTGCAAAGTATGTTTACCAACTTGTTATGCAGAATGCATTAAATCTTGCAATTCTTTTTGTTCAGCACAGTCAGGAAGCAACATCATTTTCTGTTTAAGTAGTCCCGTAATATGCTGGTGGTACTTTAACATATGAAATTGGCAATTTAAAGCCCTAATGGCCAAAGTAGCAGAGGTATATACCTTCTTACCCAATCTTTCCAAGCCTCAAGAATCTCTATCAGAAAAGGTAGGGTTTTTGGCAGCAGTAGCCTTAATGCCCTTAGGTCCTTGGGAGATGGTCTCTGGATCCGCAGTAGGATTCTTGAAGAGGAACCTGTGAGAGTGAGGTACTCTAATACCGGTCAAGTTTTCTGGGAGCTGGAGGTAGTGTCTGTGGAAAGGCTAGATTCCAAGAAGGCATCATCCACAATGTTCAGAACAGGTGGGAAAGCTAAAGGCCTGTGTTGAGGAAGGAGTAAGAATTCCCTAAGTCTCTTTTTGAAGTCAGAGTAACCCTGGCTTTCCCAGTGGAAATGCTCCCTAAGAGTGTGTAAGGTTTCACCAAAAGAAAAATCTTCTGGAGGGGAAGCAGATGGAATGTGATCCTCTGCATCAGAATCCTCATAGGTAGATATGGGCAAATCTTGGTAATCAGAAGAAACAGAAATATCAGATTCTGATCAGAAGAATCAGAAGGAAAATCGGTTCTAGGTCTCTTAGAGGGGGAAGGCTAGCTTCCCCTAATTAAGGTAATAAGGTCTTCAGACATTCTACGCATTTGTTTTTTAGGCATATGGGCCTGAACATGCGGTTTGGACATCAGTTTTCTAGGCGTGGGTCGAGTTTTACGCCTGGATGAAGAAGATGGCGTTGGTTTAAAATGCAAGTCTGTAAGGCCTGAATACACCCTCAAAAGCTGGTGCCTGCAAAGCGGCCCCGGACCCATCCAAGGTAGAGATATCCGCAGGTTCCATAGTTGAAGAAGCATCTCGCTGTATACTGGACTCCGAATGGGTCTCAGTAGAGGCCTGCGAATCTGAAGTAGCGGGTATCAGGGGCTGTGAAAGTGCCTCACTGAGTACCGGCGGACTGGCAACTAGCTTAACGGAAGCATCGTCGTCAATTTTGGACTATGCGGTTTGTCTCGTCTTTATCCTTACGTTTTTTTTTTGGAATATCGGTAGTTGGATGGCTTACCGAAACCATTTCTGGATAGTTATACAGAGTACCAAAATAATTTGCTGCAAATATAGACCGACGAATAGTTTGGGGGTTGAACAAGGCACAAAACTGACAGCAAGGGACGTCGGGGTCTGGGCCTAAGCAAGAAATGCAGTACAAATGAAAATCTTTATGAGGTAAGCTTTCCACAGGTAATACAATTGTTAACTTTTACTGACATCGGTTAAGAACAAGAAAAGAAATTCCCAATGGGGTACTTAGCTTTTTTTTTTTGAAGACTTTGGTTCTGAAACTCGAAAACGAAAATTTCAGGAGTCGACCAACTGGCACTTGCGAACTGCTTCTGCTTCAGGCACTGCGTGGCAAGAAAGACTGATGTAATGGCATCGGCTGCATGTTTTATACCCCTGATGACCTGACGTCATGGAAGAAGAAACAGCATCTGACACAGGAATCCAAGACTCTGGTATTCAGGCTGGCTGAGGGCTACCTACAGGCAGATAACCCAAATGTGGTGACTGCAACACTGAAACACGAAGAACATCTGCACTATCCTCCTAGCTATGCCAATATGAAATAAAGCATAGAAAGATACAAAGAAAACTTATTCCTGCTTGGATCAAGCTTATATGACATTCATTTGGGCAAATACATTTCTTATTAGGAAATAGATTTGGTGTCTGACTAAATGTTAAGCCTGTTGGAAACTCCTGATGTTCTGGCTGCAGTGTGATTCTCAAACAATCTGGAAATATATAGCTGATTGATAAGCATATTTCTTAGAATTTAACCTTCATAGTTCTGCATTGTCTTAATTTTGCCTGACTGAATTATTTTATATATTTTCTGGCATTGAATTATTTTATATATTTTCTGGCATTGTTTTCTGTTCTTATCTGTCCTGAAACTGCTTCACCCTATTCCTGTTGTGAACTTTATAAAATTGGTCTAACAGCTTTTGTGTTATCTGATTGCTTCAAGGCTTGCTGATTTAAAAATAGTTTGTAAATTCCTGCAAACATTGTTGGAAACTCCTGGAGTTCTGGCTGCAGTGTGATTCTCAAACAATCTGGATATATATTGCTGACTGATGAATTTAAAAATAGTTTGTTTGTAAATTCCTGCATACATTGTTGGAAACTCCTGGTGTTCTGGCTGCAGTGTGATTCTCAAAAAATCTGGATATATATTGCTGACTGATGAGTATATTTCTTGAAATTTTAATCTGTCAGAGTTCTGCATTGTCTTAATTTTGCCTTACTGAATTAGTTTATATATTTTCTGGCATTGTTTTCTGTCCTCATCTGTCCTAAAACTGCTTCCCCCCTATTCCTGTGCTGAAGTTTATAAAACTGGCCTAACAGCTTTTGCTTTATCTGATTATTTCAAGGCTTGCTGATTTAAAAAATAGTTTCTGTTTGTAAATTCCTGCATACACTGTTGGAAACTCCGGGTGTTCTGCCTGCAGTGTGATTCTCAAACAATCTGGAAATATATTGCTGATTGATAAGTATATTTCTTGGCATTTTAACCTTTCAGAGTTCTGCATTGTCTTAATTTGCCTGACTGAATTAGTTTAAATATTTTCTGGCATTGAATTATTTTATATATTTTCTGGCATTGTTTCTGTTTCTCATCTGTCCTGAAACTGTTTTACAGTTGGTGGCTTTGCAGATGCCCGCCCCTAATGTAAATTTGATCTGGGACACCCCTCCCAGTCTGGTGTTCACTCTACTTAATACAGAGAGAACATTTGAGAAGGCTAAACCACTTAGGTTCTTAACTTAGAATTTTTCTTCTGCTCCTTCTTCCTCTCTCCTTGCACTTTACTTCTTCTTTTGGTTTTTCCCGGTTAGGGGTCGCCACAGCAGATCATCTGTCTGCTCATGATTGTCAGTAGAGTTTTACAGTGTCAAGTTGCCAGCCTGGCGCCCAACCTTCCACAGAAGGCACACACATGAACACACTCACACATAGGGCCAATTTAGTGTCCCCAATCCACCTACTGCATGTCTTTGGGATTTGGGAGGAAACCAGAGCACCCGGAAGAAACCCACATGACCACAGGGAGGACATGCAGACGCCACACAGAAGGCACCCTAGCCGAGAATCGAACTAGAGAACCTCTTGCTGTGAGGTGGCAATGCTAACCGCTGCACCACCTTGGCCGCCCTTCTCCTTGTACTTTACTAAAAAAAAAAAAAATGCACTTGATTTTGCTTTTGCCTCTTCTTAAAAATATTTAATTGTATTTATTCTGCTCCATACATTACTGCTTGTTAGTAGCCTGATTAAATTGTAACTGTTATTCTAAGACTTTGGTTGAAGCACTTGGGCTTCAGACCAGTTGTTTTACATTAAGGTTTGTGGTCTGCACTGTTGTGGCAGGACAGGTAGCTTACATCCTTCTAAGCTGACTGAAAGCTTAGTGTCTCTTATTCTAAAAGTGTATTATTTCTGGTTTAAGTACTTGGGCTTTGGGCCAGTTATTTTACATTAAGAAGATGTGGTCTGCACTCCTGTGGGAGGAGAGGGTAGATTCTGCCCTTCTGAGCTGGGAGTTTCTGGTTAAAGGCTTATTGTGCCTGCTTATTTGAACTGTTTCTTTCTAAAATTGGTACTCCTTGTTTGCTGTAGCATAAAGTAAATGCAGACTAGCTTTGTTTGTATAACTGGAGCACAAATCCAGACCATCTTTTATTGGAGAAGGTTACCCTGCACCCTAGTGGCAGGAGTATGCAGTTCGAACTTATCTGATCGAAGACTGCTGGAACGGGGCTCAGTTTTTAGGTTTTTATTGGTTAATTTGTTTAAATCAGTTTGCTCATTTGCTACTGTTATATTTAAAAAAATACACTTTATGCATCGCCGCTTAGCTAGGGTTAAAGTATTCCAGGCGCCATAAAGTCTGCTCTTCAAATTTTCCCTTAGAACTTGCCAGTCTTTTAGTTTTAAAACTAAAATCTGTTTCTTTGAGCTCAGCAATGCTCAGAACTTATTGTAAGCACTACATAAGCTACAAATTAATACAGCACTAAACTTTCCTCACTTGTCTAGAGGAAATCAGTTTTTAGTACATAATAAATAAGCACCTATCCAGGCATGTCTAAGGGTCAGCTCCCGGTGTTTTCTCCTGTCTACCTGGTGAATCTGGGCATCTTGGGGCAATGCAGCAATTGCCTCATGTACACAGATGCTCTCCTCCTACCACCCAACACTACAACCTGTGAGAGATGCACTTATATAGCCAAACTGGAAACAAAGCTCTCTTCACCCAAGACTGGACTAGACAGTCAAGAGGAGAAGGTAAACACTTGCACCACACCACCATCATCACATAGTCCCTCAAAACCTACACCACCAAAACAGACACATAGAAACATTAAACACACACCTACATTTGTGGAGGCTCTCAATAAAAACCTGCTCAAGCAACAGAGACCTGCAAAGCAGAAATGCAAGCAACTTCCACCCCCCAACACAACCCAAATGACACACAGCCCACAAACTTAGTGTATCACTCAACCACAGTCCATAAGGCATAACAACGTACCCAACACACATAGGTGACTCTATAGTCAGGCACTCTGATGTTCCACTCACAAGGCTAAACAAGGAGAAAGTTACTGTCAGCTGCCTGTCAGGAGCCAGGATCTGCCACATAACGCATTCAATCAGGTCACTCCACAAGTACAAATATGACTCTGTCATTGTGCATGTTGGTGTAAATGACCTGAGAAATACCTCCCTGGACAACTTGAAAAGAGACATGGTGGAGCTCTCCGATCTTGTAGCCCAGGCAGGTATGAATCTAGCCCTGAGTAGCATCCTGCCATCACCCAGAATGATACCACAGTACAAGGACAAAATGACTGACTTCAGCAATTGGTTAAGCTTCTGGTGTCATTCTAAGGGGATCTAGTATCTGTCTGCCTGGGATGACATGATCGACAAACCACGATGCTTTGCCAGAGATGGCCTGCACCTGTCATCCTTGGGATTCCGGATACTGGCTAAGGCTCTTGCCACCCCTATAGTGCCTTTTTCAGACAGGGTTCAAATGACAAATTCACCAACTTAGCAGGTACAAACAAGTAAAATCTGAGGGTAATGCTACTCAGTACTAGAAGACTAAACCTCAACAGGGATTCACTCAAGGCACTCCTTAAAATGGAGAACATCGACATCTGTGCAGTGACAGAATCCTGGTTCAAGGCTCCAGAGAGCACCCATGCAATAACAGGCTATAATTCCTACCACACCTTTTGGCTACCTAACCTGGACTGAAAAACTAAAAGGCGGAGGATATCCACACTTCCAGGCTAGTTGGTCAGCATACTGCATCCGAGATTAACCAAGTGCAACTAAATCTGGGCAACACCGCAATCAAAATTGCAACTTGCTACAGATCCCCCCACCTTGACTGAGGATTCCAACTCCTCATTTCTTGATACACTGCAAAAATATTAGGGTATAATCCAATACCCTAATAATGGGAGATTTCAACTACCGAAACATTAACTGGGAAAACTACTCATGTGCCAACTCTTTTGCTCAACGTTTTCTGGAATTCATAAATTTCAGCGCCTTGGATCAACTTATTAACACCCCCACCAGGGGTAGCAATATCCTAGACCTAGTCATTACCAACATGGGCGACCGGGTCCCGATGATCAGATCGACCACAAGCTAATCAACCTAGACATCCACATCCTGCCCCCACGGCCCCATTAGGGAAACCACCATAAAAAATTCTCCAAAGCCAACTTCACACTTCTTAAGACAGAAGTGGCAAACTTCACGACACCCATGCAGATGGACAATACAGGTAGAACTGCTGAATCCTACACAAATGCACTTCATAAGCACTTACATGAGTGCACGGATCATGCTAT